>NW_027100353.1:0-54778 GCF_031753505.1 Anomalospiza imberbis | reverse complement strand
CTGCGTTTTGACTTGGTCCTGATGCGTCCCACCTTGGCAAGTCTTGCTCGTCGCCAGAGGCTGCGAGATGCACAGAAGACGGTGGCAGCTGCTGAAAAGAAGGGCAGCGGTGAGCTTGTCGACAAGCAAGAACATAGGCAGCTGCCTGTGCTTGGGAAGGAGCAGCTGCCTGGTTTTGGCAATTGCCTTCACAGCGCCCAGAAGCCCGGTGCTGTGCTGCTTTGTTTTTCGCAGTCAGTCAATTGCACACTAGTGAAGCTGAGCCAGGCTCTTCAGCTTTGCTGCTTTTGAGCATCTGTGCTCCACTTATGCTCTGTGACATCTCTGGAGGTTGTTTGCCTCGGCCAGGCTGGCAAGTGCCCGCTAGTACCTAGAGCTGGGCAGGAGAGGGCAGAGAGCACTTCCATCTGACAGCAGGTTGCAGATTGCCTCGGAAAGAGCCGTGTCCTTGGAATGTGCAGCAAATCCTCTTTCTTTGCAAACCGCGGTTAGTGTGCAGTGCAGGTCCACTCTCCCCTTGCCAAATGGAGTGGGAAAGCTTTTCGCTAAGATAGAGACAACTAGAGAGGCAAAAGCGCGGCTCCGGAGCTATCCGGAGGAAAGTGCCGCTTCCCGGCGTCTTTCGGCTTGAAGCGGCGCTCCGGAGCGCTGCGCTGCCGCTCTACTGAGCTGTGCGCGAATTAGCCGCTTCTTCACCTCCAAGAGGCAGAGATCGCGGTTGCTTGGAAGAGGCGAAGAACGAAGCCGCAAAGAAGCGGGCTTGCGTGCGAAGCCTTCCGACTGCTGGAGGACGGTGGCTGCCGCTCTCCTGCCTCTTGAATTCACTCTCGGCAAGCGAATGGAAAGCGTTCCAGGACAACTTGCCTGCGTTTTGACTTGGTCCTGATGCGTCCCACCTTGGCAAGTCTTGCTCGTCGCCAGAGGCTGCGAGATGCACAGAAGACGGTGGCAGCTGCTGAAAAGAAGGGCAGCGGTGAGTTTGTCGACAAGCAAGAACATAGGCAGCTGCCTGTGCTTGGGAAGGAGCAGCTGCCTGGTTTTGGCAATTGCCTTCACAGCGCCCAGAAGCCCGGTGCTGTGCTGCTTTGTTTTTCGCAGTCAGTCAATTGCACACTAGTGAAGCTGAGCCAGGCTCTTCAGCTTTGCTGCTTTTGAGCATCTGTGCTCCACTTATGCTCTGTGACATCTCTGGAGGTTGTTTGCCTCGGCCAGGCTGGCAAGTGCCCGCTAGTACCTAGAGCTGGGCAGGAGAGGGCAGAGAGCACTTCCATCTGACAGCAGGTTGCAGATTGCCTCGGAAAGAGCCGTGTCCTTGGAATGTGCAGCAAATCCTCTTTCTTTGCAAACCGCGGTTAGTGTGCAGTGCAGGTCCACTCTCCCCTTGCCAAATGGAGTGGGAAAGCTTTTCGCTAAGCTAGAGATGACTAGAGAAGCAGAAGCGCGGCTCCGGAGCTATCCGGAGGAAAGTGCCGCTTCCCGGCGTCTTTCGGCTTGAAGCGGCGTTCCGGAGCGCTGCGCTGCCGCTCTACTGAGCTGTGCGCGAATTAGCCGCTTCTTCGCCTCCGAGAGGCAGAGATCGCGGTTGCTTGGAAGAGGCGAAGAACGAAGCCGCAAAGAAGCGGGCTTGCGTGCGAAGCCTTCCAACTGCTGGAGGACGGTGGCTGCCGCTCTCCTGCCTCTTGAATTCACTCTCGGCAAGCGAATGGAAAGCGTTCCAGGACAACTTGCCTGGGTTTTGACTTGGTCCTGATGCGTCCCACCTTGGCAAGTCTTGCTCGTCCCCAAAGGCTGCGAGATGCACAGAAGACGGTGGCAGCTGCTGAAAAGAAGGGCAGCGGTGAGTTTGTCGACAAGCAAGAACATAGGCAGCTGCCTGTGCTTGGGAAGGAGCAGCTGCCTGGTTTTGGCAATTGCCTTCACAGCGCCCAGAAGCCCGGTGCTCTGCTGCTTTGTTTTTCGCAGTCAGTCAATTGCACACTAGTGAAGCTGAGCCAGGCTCTTCAGCTTTGCTGCTTTTGAGCATCTGTGCTCCACTTATGCTCTGTGACATCTCTGGAGGTTGTTTGCCTCGGCCAGGCTGGCAAGTGCCCGCTAGTACCTAGAGCTGGGCAGGAGAGGGCAGAGAGCACTTCCATCTGACAGCAGGTTGCAGATTGCCTCGGAAAGAGCCGTGTCCTTGGAATGTGCAGCAAATCCTCTTTCTTTGCAAACCGCGGTTAGTGTGCAGTGCAGGTCCACTCTCCCCTTGCCAAATGGAGTGGGAAAGCTTTTCGCTAAGCTAGAGACGACTAGAGAAGCAGAAGCGCGGCTCCGGAGCTATCCGGAGGAAAGTGCCGCTTCCCGGCGTCTTTCGGCTTGAAGCGGCGCTCCGGAGCGCTGCGCTGCCGCTCTACTGAGCTGTGCGCGAATTAGCCGCTTCTTCGCCTCCGAGAGGCAGAGATCGCGGTTGCTTGGAAGAGGCGAAGAACGAAGCCGCAAAGAAGCGGGCTTGCGTGCGAAGCCTTCCGACTGCTGGAGGACGGTGGCTGCCGCTCTCCTGCCTCTTGAATTCACTCTCGGCAAGCGAATGGAAAGCGTTCCAGGACAACTTGCCTGCGTTTTGACTTGGTCCTGATGCGTCCCACCTTGGCAAGTCTTGCTCGTCGCCAGAGGCTGCGAGATGCACAGAAGACGGTGGCAGCTGCTGAAAAGAAGGGCAGCGGTGAGTTTGTCGACAAGCAAGAACATAGGCAGCTGCCTGTGCTTGGGAAGGAGCAGCTGCCTGGTTTTGGCAATTGCCTTCACAGCGCCCAGAAGCCCGGTGCTCTGCTGCTTTGTTTTTCGCAGTCAGTCAATTGCACACTAGTGAAGCTGAGCCAGGCTCTTCAGCTTTGCTGCTTTTGAGCATCTGTGCTCCACTTATGCTCTGTGACATCTCTGGAGGTTGTTTGCCTCGGCCAGGCTGGCAAGTGCCCGCTAGTACCTAGAGCTGGGCAGGAGAGGGCAGAGAGCACTTCCATCTGACAGCAGGTTGCAGATTGCCTCGGAAAGAGCCGTGTCCTTGGAATGTGCAGCAAATCCTCTTTCTTTGCAAACCGCGGTTAGTGTGCAGTGCAGGTCCACTCTCCCCTGGCCAAATGGAGTGGGAAAGCTTTTCGCTAAGATAGAGACGACTAGAGAGGCAGAAGCGCGGCTCCGGAGCTATCCGGAGGAAAGTGCCGCTTCCCGGCGTCTTTCGGCTTGAAGCGGCGCTCCGGAGCGCTGCGCTGCCGCTCTACTGAGCTGTGCGCGAATTAGCCGCTTCTTCGCCTCCGAGAGGCAGAGATCGCGGTTGCTTGGAAGAGGCAAAGAACGAAGCCGCAAAGAAGCGGGCTTGCGTGCGAAGCCTTCCGACTGCTGGAGGACGGTGGCTGCCGCTCTCCTGCCTCTTGAATTCACTCTCGGCAAGCGAATGGAAAGCGTTCCAGGACAACTTGCCTGGGTTTTGACTTGGTCCTGATGCGTCCCACCTTGGCAAGTCTTGCTCGTCCCCAAAGGCTGCGAGATGCACAGAAGACGGTGGCAGCTGCTGAAAAGAAGGGCAGCGGTGAGTTTGTCGACAAGCAAGAACATAGGCAGCTGCCTGTGCTTGGGAAGGAGCAGCTGCCTGGTTTTGGCAATTGCCTTCACAGCGCCCAGAAGCCCGGTGCTCTGCTGCTTTGTTTTTCGCAGTCAGTCAATTGCACACTAGTGAAGCTGAGCCAGGCTCTTCAGCTTTGCTGCTTTTGAGCATCTGTGCTCCACTTATGCTCTGTGACATCTCTGGAGGTTGTTTGCCTCGGCCAGGCTGGCAAGTGCCCGCTAGTACCTAGAGCTGGGCAGGAGAGGGCAGAGAGCACTTCCATCTGACAGCAGGTTGCAGATTGCCTCGGAAAGAGCCGTGTCCTTGGAATGTGCAGCAAATCCTCTTTCTTTGCAAACCGCGGTTAGTGTGCAGTGCAGGTCCACTCTCCCCTTGCCAAATGGAGTGGGAAAGCTTTTCGCTAAGCTAGAGACGACTAGAGAAGCAGAAGCGCGGCTCCGGAGCTATCCGGAGGAAAGTGCCGCTTCCCGGCGTCTTTCGGCTTGAAGCGGCGCTCCGGAGCGCTGCGCTGCCGCTCTACTGAGCTGTGCGCGAATTAGCCGCTTCTTCGCCTCCGAGAGGCAGAGATCGCGGTTGCTTGGAAGAGGCGAAGAACGAAGCCGCAAAGAAGCGGGCTTGCGTGCGAAGCCTTCCGACTGCTGGAGGACGGTGGCTGCCGCTCTCCTGCCTCTTGAATTCACTCTCGGCAAGCGAATGGAAAGCGTTCCAGGACAACTTGCCTGCGTTTTGACTTGGTCCTGATGCGTCCCACCTTGGCAAGTCTTGCTCGTCGCCAGAGGCTGCGAGATGCACAGAAGACGGTGGCAGCTGCTGAAAAGAAGGGCAGCGGTGAGTTTGTCGACAAGCAAGAACATAGGCAGCTGCCTGTGCTTGGGAAGGAGCAGCTGCCTGGTTTTGGCAATTGCCTTCACAGCGCCCAGAAGCCCGGTGCTCTGCTGCTTTGTTTTTCGCAGTCAGTCAATTGCACACTAGTGAAGCTGAGCCAGGCTCTTCAGCTTTGCTGCTTTTGAGCATCTGTGCTCCACTTATGCTCTGTGACATCTCTGGAGGTTGTTTGCCTCGGCCAGGCTGGCAAGTGCCCGCTAGTACCTAGAGCTGGGCAGGAGAGGGCAGAGAGCACTTCCATCTGACAGCAGGTTGCAGATTGCCTCGGAAAGAGCCGTGTCCTTGGAATGTGCAGCAAATCCTCTTTCTTTGCAAACCGCGGTTAGTGTGCAGTGCAGGTCCACTCTCCCCTTGCCAAATGGAGTGGGAAAGCTTTTCGCTAAGATAGAGACGACTAGAGAGGCAGAAGCGCGGCTCCGGAGCTATCCGGAGGAAAGTGCCGCTTCCCGGCGTCTTTCGGCTTGAAGCGGCGCTCCGGAGCGCTGCGCTGCCGCTCTACTGAGCTGTGCGCGAATTAGCCGCTTCTTCGCCTCCGAGAGGCAGAGATCGCGGTTGCTTGGAAGAGGCAAAGAACGAAGCCGCAAAGAAGCGGGCTTGCGTGCGAAGCCTTCCGACTGCTGGAGGACGGTGGCTGCCGCTCTCCTGCCTCTTGAATTCACTCTCGGCAAGCGAATGGAAAGCGTTCCAGGACAACTTGCCTGCGTTTTGACTTGGTCCTGATGCGTCCCACCTTGGCAAGTCTTGCTCGTCGCCAGAGGCTGCGAGATGCACAGAAGACGGTGGCAGCTGCTGAAAAGAAGGGCAGCGGTGAGTTTGTCGACAAGCAAGAACATAGGCAGCTGCCTGTGCTTGGGAAGGAGCAGCTGCCTGGTTTTGGCAATTGCCTTCACAGCGCCCAGAAGCCCGGTGCTCTGCTGCTTTGTTTTTCGCAGTCAGTCAATTGCACACTAGTGAAGCTGAGCCAGGCTCTTCAGCTTTGCTGCTTTTGAGCATCTGTGCTCCACTTATGCTCTGTGACATCTCTGGAGGTTGTTTGCCTCGGCCAGGCTGGCAAGTGCCCGCTAGTACCTAGAGCTGGGCAGGAGAGGGCAGAGAGCACTTCCATCTGACAGCAGGTTGCAGATTGCCTCGGAAAGAGCCGTGTCCTTGGAATGTGCAGCAAATCCTCTTTCTTTGCAAACCGCGGTTAGTGTGCAGTGCAGGTCCACTCTCCCCTTGCCAAATGGAGTGGGAAAGCTTTTCGCTAAGCTAGAGACGACTAGAGAAGCAGAAGCGCGGCTCCGGAGCTATCCGGAGGAAAGTGCCGCTTCCCGGCGTCTTTCGGCTTGAAGCGGCGCTCCGGAGCGCTGCGCTGCCGCTCTACTGAGCTGTGCGCGAATTAGCCGCTTCTTCGCCTCCGAGAGGCAGAGATCGCGGTTGCTTGGAAGAGGCGAAGAACGAAGCCGCAAAGAAGCGGGCTTGCGTGCGAAGCCTTCCGACTGCTGGAGGACGGTGGCTGCCGCTCTCCTGCCTCTTGAATTCACTCTCGGCAAGCGAATGGAAAGCGTTCCAGGACAACTTGCCTGGGTTTTGACTTGGTCCTGATGCGTCCCACCTTGGCAAGTCTTGCTCGTCGCCAGAGGCTGCGAGATGCACAGAAGACGGTGGCAGCTGCTGAAAAGAAGGGCAGCGGTGAGTTTGTCGACAAGCAAGAACATAGGCAGCTGCCTGTGCTTGGGAAGGAGCAGCTGCCTGGTTTTGGCAATTGCCTTCACAGCGCCCAGAAGCCCGGTGCTCTGCTGCTTTGTTTTTCGCAGTCAGTCAATTGCACACTAGTGAAGCTGAGCCAGGCTCTTCAGCTTTGCTGCTTTTGAGCATCTGTGCTCCACTTATGCTCTGTGACATCTCTGGAGGTTGTTTGCCTCGGCCAGGCTGGCAAGTGCCCGCTAGTACCTAGAGCTGGGCAGGAGAGGGCAGAGAGCACTTCCATCTGACAGCAGGTTGCAGATTGCCTCGGAAAGAGCCGTGTCCTTGGAATGTGCAGCAAATCCTCTTTCTTTGCAAACCGCGGTTAGTGTGCAGTGCAGGTCCACTCTCCCCTTGCCAAATGGAGTGGGAAAGCTTTTCGCTAAGCTAGAGATGACTAGAGAAGCAGAAGCGCGGCTCCGGAGCTATCCGGAGGAAAGTGCCGCTTCCCGGCGTCTTTCGGCTTGAAGCGCGCTCCGGAGCGCTGCGCTGCGCTCTACTGAGCTGTGCGCGAATTAGCCGCTTCTTCGCCTCCGAGAGGCAGAGATCGCGGTTGCTTGGAAGAGGCGAAGAACGAAGCCGCAAAGAAGCGGGCTTGCGTGCGAAGCCTTCCGACTGCTGGAGGACGGTGGCTGCCGCTCTCCTGCCTCTTGAATTCACTCTCGGCAAGCGAATGGAAAGCGTTCCAGGACAACTTGCCTGCGTTTTGACTTGGTCCTGATGCGTCCCACCTTGGCAAGTCTTGCTCGTCGCCAGAGGCTGCGAGATGCACAGAAGACGGTGGCAGCTGCTGAAAAGAAGGGCAGCGGTGAGTTTGTCGACAAGCAAGAACATAGGCAGCTGCCTGTGCTTGGGAAGGAGCAGCTGCCTGGTTTTGGCAATTGCCTTCACAGCGCCCAGAAGCCCGGTGCTCTGCTGCTTTGTTTTTCGCAGTCAGTCAATTGCACACTAGTGAAGCTGAGCCAGGCTCTTCAGCTTTGCTGCTTTTGAGCATCTGTGCTCCACTTATGCTCTGTGACATCTCTGGAGGTTGTTTGCCTCGGCCAGGCTGGCAAGTGCCCGCTAGTACCTAGAGCTGGGCAGGAGAGGGCAGAGAGCACTTCCATCTGACAGCAGGTTGCAGATTGCCTCGGAAAGAGCCGTGTCCTTGGAATGTGCAGCAAATCCTCTTTCTTTGCAAACGCGGTTAGTGTGCAGTGCAGGTCCACTCTCCCCTTGCCAAATGGAGTGGGAAAGCTTTTCGCTAAGATAGAGACGACTAGAGAGGCAGAAGCGCGGCTCCGGAGCTATCCGGAGGAAAGTGCCGCTTCCCGGCGTCTTTCGGCTTGAAGCGGCGCTCCGGAGCGCTGCGCTGCCGCTCTACTGAGCTGTGCGCGAATTAGCCGCTTCTTCGCCTCCGAGAGGCAGAGATCGCGGTTGCTTGGAAGAGGCGAAGAACGAAGCCGCAAAGAAGCGGGCTTGCGTGCGAAGCCTTCCGACTGCTGGAGGACGGTGGCTGCCGCTCTCCTGCCTCTTGAATTCACTCTCGGCAAGCGAATGGAAAGCATTCCAGGACAACTTGCCTGCGTTTTGACTTGGTCCTGATGCGTCCCACCTTGGCAAGTCTTGCTCGTCGCCAGAGGCTGCGAGATGCACAGAAGACGGTGGCAGCTGCTGAAAAGAAGGGCAGCGGTGAGTTTGTCGACAAGCAAGAACATAGGCAGCTGCCTGTGCTTGGGAAGGAGCAGCTGCCTGGTTTTGGCAATTGCCTTCACAGCACCCAGAAGCCCGGTGCTCTGCTGCTTTGTTTTTCGCAGTCAGTCAATTGCACACTAGTGAAGCTGAGCCAGGCTCTTCAGCTTTGCTGCTTTTGAGCATCTGTGCTCCACTTATGCTCTGTGACATCTCTGGAGGTTGTTTGCCTCGGCCAGGCTGGCAAGTGCCCGCTAGTACCTAGAGCTGGGCAGGAGAGGGCAGAGAGCACTTCCATCTGACAGCAGGTTGCAGATTGCCTCGGAAAGAGCCGTGTCCTTGGAATGTGCAGCAAATCCTCTTTCTTTGCAAACCGCGGTTAGTGTGCAGTGCAGGTCCACTCTCCCCTTGCCAAATGGAGTGGGAAAGCTTTTCGCTAAGATAGAGACGACTAGAGAGGCAGAAGCGCGGCTCCGGAGCTATCCGGAGGAAAGTGCCGCTTCCCGGCGTCTTTTGGCTTGAAGCGGCGCTCCGGAGCGCTGCGCTGCCGCTCTACTGAGCTGTGCGCGAATTAGCCGCTTCTTCGCCTCCGAGAGGCAGAGATCGCGGTTGCTTGGAAGAGGCGAAGAACGAAGCCGCAAAGAAGCGGGCTTGCGTGCGAAGCCTTCCGACTGCTGGAGGACGGTGGCTGCCGCTCTCCTGCCTCTTGAATTCACTCTCGGCAAGCGAATGGAAAGCGTTCCAGGACAACTTGCCTGCGTTTTGACTTGGTCCTGATGCGTCCCACCTTGGCAAGTCTTGCTCGTCGCCAGAGGCTGCGTGATGCACAGAAGACGGTGGCAGCTGCTGAAAAGAAGGGCAGCGGTGAGTTTGTCGACAAGCAAGAACATAGGCAGCTGCCTGTGCTTGGGAAGGAGCAGCTGCCTGGTTTTGGCAATTGCCTTCACAGCGCCCAGAAGCCCGGTGCTCTGCTGCTTTGTTTTTCGCAGTCAGTCAATTGCACACTAGTGAAGCTGAGCCAGGCTCTTCAGCTTTGCTGCTTTTGAGCATCTGTGCTCCACTTATGCTCTGTGACATCTCTGGAGGTTGTTTGCCTCGGCCAGGCTGGCAAGTGCCCGCTAGTACCTAGAGCTGGGCAGGAGAGGGCAGAGAGCACTTCCATCTGACAGCAGGTTGCAGATTGCCTCGGAAAGAGCCGTGTCCTTGGAATGTGCAGCAAATCCTCTTTCTTTGCAAACCGCGGTTAGTGTGCAGTGCAGGTCCACTCTCCCCTTGCCAAATGGAGTGGGAAAGCTTTTCGCTAAGATAGAGACGACTAGAGAGGCAGAAGCGCGGCTCCGGAGCTATCCGGAGGAAAGTGCCGCTTCCCGGCGTCTTTCGGCTTGAAGCGGCGCTCCGGAGCGCTGCGCTGCCGCTCTACTGAGCTGTGCGCGAATTAGCCGCTTCTTCGCCTCCGAGAGGCAGAGATCGCGGTTGCTTGGAAGAGGCGAAGAACGAAGCCGCAAAGAAGCGGGCTTGCGTGCGAAGCCTTCCGACTGCTGGAGGACGGTGGCTGCCGCTCTCCTGCCTCTTGAATTCACTCTCGGCAAGCGAATGGAAAGCGTTCCAGGACAACTTGCCTGCGTTTTGACTTGGTCCTGATGCGTCCCACCTTGGCAAGTCTTGCTCGTCGCCAGAGGCTGCGAGATGCACAGAAGACGGTGGCAGCTGCTGAAAAGAAGGGCAGCGGTGAGTTTGTCGACAAGCAAGAACATAGGCAGCTGCCTGTGCTTGGGAAGGAGCAGCTGCCTGGTTTTGGCAATTGCCTTCACAGCGCCCAGAAGCCCGGTGCTCTGCTGCTTTGTTTTTCGCAGTCAGTCAATTGCACACTAGTGAAGCTGAGCCAGGCTCTTCAGCTTTGCTGCTTTTGAGCATCTGTGCTCCACTTATGCTCTGTGACATCTCTGGAGGTTGTTTGCCTCGCCCAGGCTGGCAAGTGCCCGCTAGTACCTAGAGCTGGGCAGGAGAGGGCAGAGAGCACTTCCATCTGACAGCAGGTTGCAGATTGCCTCGGAAAGAGCCGTGTCCTTGGAATGTGCAGCAAATCCTCTTTCTTTGCAAACCGCGGTTAGTGTGCAGTGCAGGTCCACTCTCCCCTTGCCAAATGGAGTGGGAAAGCTTTTCGCTAAGATAGAGACGACTAGAGAGGCAGAAGCGCGGCTCCGGAGCTATCCGGAGGAAAGTGCCGCTTCCCGGCGTCTTTCGGCTTGAAGCGGCGCTCCGGAGCGCTGCGCTGCCGCTCTACTGAGCTGTGCGCGAATTAGCCGCTTCTTCGCCTCCGAGAGGCAGAGATCGCGGTTGCTTGGAAGAGGCGAAGAACGAAGCCGCAAAGAAGCGGGCTTGCGCGCGAAGCCTTCCGACTGCTGGAGGACGGTGGCTGCCGCTCTCCTGCCTCTTGAATTCACTCTCGGCAAGCGAATGGAAAGCGTTCCAGGACAACTTGCCTGCGTTTTGACTTGGTCCTGATGCGTCCCACCTTGGCAAGTCTTGCTCGTCGCCAGAGGCTGCGAGATGCACAGAAGACGGTGGCAGCTGCTGAAAAGAAGGGCAGCGGTGAGTTTGTCGACAAGCAAGAACATAGGCAGCTGCCTGTGCTTGGGAAGGAGCAGCTGCCTGGTTTTGGCAATTGCCTTCACAGCGCCCAGAAGCCCGGTGCTCTGCTGCTTTGTTTTTCGCAGTCAGTCAATTGCACACTAGTGAAGCTGAGCCAGGCTCTTCAGCTTTGCTGCTTTTGAGCATCTGTGCTCCACTTATGCTCTGTGACATCTCTGGAGGTTGTTTGCCTCGGCCAGGCTGGCAAGTGCCCGCTAGTACCTAGAGCTGGGCAGGAGAGGGCAGAGAGCACTTCCATCTGACAGCAGGTTGCAGATTGCCTCGGAAAGAGCCGTGTCCTTGGAATGTGCAGCAAATCCTCTTTCTTTGCAAACCGCGGTTAGTGTGCAGTGCAGGTCCACTCTCCCCTTGCCAAGTGGAGTGGGAAAGCTTTTCGCTAAGCTAGAGACGACTAGAGAGGCAGAAGCGCGGCTCCGGAGCTATCCGGAGGAAAGTGCCGCTTCCCGGCGTCTTTCGGCTTGAAGCGGCGCTCGGGAGCGCTGCGCTGCCGCTCTACTGAGCTGTGCGTGAATTAGCCGCTTCTTCGCCTCCGAGAGGCAGAGATCGCGGTTGCTTGGAAGAGGCGAAGAACGAAGCCGCAAAGAAGCGGGCTTGCGTGCGAAGCCTTCCGACTGCTGGAGGACGGTGGCTGCCGCTCTCCTGCCTCTTGAATTCACTCTCGGCAAGCGAATGGAAAGCGTTCCAGGACAACTTGCCTGCGTTTTGACTTGGTCCTGATGCGTCCCACCTTGGCAAGTCTTGCTCGTCGCCAGAGGCTGCGAGATGCACAGAAGACGGTGGCAGCTGCTGAAAAGAAGGGCAGCGGTGAGTTTGTCGACAAGCAAGAACATAGGCAGCTGCCTGTGCTTGGGAAGGAGCAGCTGCCTGGTTTTGGCAATTGCCTTCACAGCGCCCAGAAGCCCGGTGCTCTGCTGCTTTGTTTTTCGCAGTCAGTCAATTGCACACTAGTGAAGCTGAGCCAGGCTCTTCAGCTTTGCTGCTTTTGAGCATCTGTGCTCCACTTATGCTCTGTGACATCTCTGGAGGTTGTTTGCCTCGCCCAGGCTGGCAAGTGCCCGCTAGTACCTAGAGCTGGGCAGGAGAGGGCAGAGAGCACTTCCATCTGATAGCAGGTTGCAGATTGCCTCGGAAAGAGCCGTGTCCTTGGAATGTGCAGCAAATCCTCTTTCTTTGCAAACCGCGGTTAGTGTGCAGTGCAGGTCCACTCTCCCCTTGCCAAGTGGAGTGGGAAAGCTTTTCGCTAAGCTAGAGACGACTAGAGAGGCAGAAGCGCGGCTCCGGAGCTATCCGGAGGAAAGTGCCGCTTCCCGGCGTCTTTCGGCTTGAAGCGGCGCTCCGGAGCGCTGCGCTGCCGCTCTACTGAGCTGTGCGCGAATTAGCCGCTTCTTCGCCTCCGAGAGGCAGAGATCGCGGTTGCTTGGAAGAGGCGAAGAACAAAGGCGCAAAGAAGCGGGCTTGCGTGCGAAGCCTTCCGACTTGCTGGAGGACGGTGGCTGCCGCTCTCCTGCCTCTTGAATTCACTCTCGGCAAGCGAATGGAAAGCGTTCCAGGACAACTTGCCTGGGTTTTGACTTGTCCTGATGCGTCCCACCTTGGCAAGTCTTGCTCGTCGCCAGAGGCTGCGAGATGCACAGAAGACGGTGGCAGCTGCTGAAAAGAAGGGCAGCGGTGAGTTTGTCGACAAGCAAGAACATAGGCAGCTGCCTGTGCTTGGGAAGGAGCAGCTGCCTGGTTTTGGCAATTGCCTTCACAGCGCCCAGAAGCCCGGTGCTCTGCTGCTTTGTTTTTCGCAGTCAGTCAATTGCACACTAGTGAAGCTGAGCCAGGCTCTTCAGCTTTGCTGCTTTTGAGCATCTGTGCTCCACTTATGCTCTGTGACATCTCTGGAGGTTGTTTGCCTCGGCCAGGCTGGCAAGTGCCCGCTAGTACCTAGAGCTGGGCAGGAGAGGGCAGAGAGCACTTCCATCTGACAGCAGGTTGCAGATTGCCTCGGAAAGAGCCGTGTCCTTGGAATGTGCAGCAAATCCTCTTTCTTTGCAAACCGCGGTTAGTGTGCAGTGCAGGTCCACTCTCCCCTTGCAAGTGGAGTGGGAAAGCTTTTCGCTAAGCTAGAGACGACTAGAGAGGCAGAAGCGCGGCTCCGGAGCTATCCGGAGGAAAGTGCCGCTTCCCGGCGTCTTTCGGCTTGAAGCGGCGCTCCGGAGCGCTGCGCTGCCGCTCTACTGAGCTGTGCGCGAATTAGCCGCTTCTTCGCCTCCGAGAGGCAGAGATCGCGGTTGCTTGGAAGAGGCGAAGAACGAAGGCGCAAAGAAGCGGGCTTGCGTGCGAAGCCTTCCGACTGCTGGAGGACGGTGGCTGCCGCTCTCCTGCCTCTTGAATTCACTCTCGGCAAGCGAATGGAAAGCGTTCCAGGACAACTTGCCTGCGTTTTGACTTGGTCCTGATGCGTCCCACCTTGGCAAGTCTTGCTCGTCGCCAGAGGCTGCGAGATGCACAGAAGACGGTGGCAGCTGCTGAAAAGAAGGGCAGCGGTGAGTTTGTCGACAAGCAAGAACATAGGCAGCTGCCTGTGCTTGGGAAGGAGCAGCTGCCTGGTTTTGGCAATTGCCTTCACAGCGCCCAGAAGCCCGGTGCTCTGCTGCTTTGTTTTTCGCAGTCAGTCAATTGCACACTAGTGAAGCTGAGCCAGGCTCTTCAGCTTTGCTGCTTTTGAGCATCTGTGCTCCACTTATGCTCTGTGACATCTCTGGAGGTTGTTTGCCTCGCCCAGGCTGGCAAGTGCCCGCTAGTACCTAGAGCTGGGCAGGAGAGGGCAGAGAGCACTTCCATCTGACAGCAGGTTGCAGATTGCCTCGGAAAGAGCCGTGTCCTTGGAATGTGCAGCAAATCCTCTTTCTTTGCAAACCGCGGTTAGTGTGCAGTGCAGGTCCACTCTCCCCTTGCCAAGTGGAGTGGGAAAGCTTTTCGCTAAGCTAGAGACGACTCGAGAGGCAGAAGCGCGGCTCCGGAGCTATCCGGAGGAAAGTGCCGCTTCCCGGCGTCTTTCGGCTTGAAGCGGCGCTCCGGAGCGCTGCGCTGCCGCTCTACTGAGCTGTGCGCGAATTAGCCGCTTCTTCGCCTCCGAGAGGCAGAGATCGCGGTTGCTTGGAAGAGGCGAAGAACGAAGCCGCAAAGAAGCGGGCTTGCGTGCGAAGCCTTCCGACTGCTGGAGGACGGTGGCTGCCGCTCTCCTGCCTCTTGAATTCACTCTCGGCAAGCGAATGGAAAGCGTTCCAGGACAACTTGCCTGGGTTTTGACTTGGTCCTGATGCGTCCCACCTTGGCAAGTCTTGCTCGTCGCCAGAGGCTGCGAGATGCACAGAAGACGGTGGCAGCTGCTGAAAAGAAGGGCAGCGGTGAGTTTGTCGACAAGCAAGAACATAGGCAGCTGCCTGTGCTTGGGAAGGAGCAGCTGCCTGGTTTTGGCAATTGCCTTCACAGCGCCCAGAAGCCCGGTGCTGTGCTGCTTTGTTTTTCGCAGTCAGTCAATTGCACACTAGTGAAGCTGAGCCAGGCTCTTCAGCTTTGCTGCTTTTGAGCATCTGTGCTCCACTTATGCTCTGTGACATCTCTGGAGGTTGTTTGCCTCGGCCAGGCTGGCAAGTGCCCGCTAGTACCTAGAGCTGGGCAGGAGAGGGCAGAGAGCACTTCCATCTGATAGCAGGTTGCAGATTGCCTCGGAGAGAGCCGTGTCCTTGGAATGTGCAGCAAATCCTCTTTCTTTGCAAACCGCGGTTAGTGTGCAGTGCAGGTCCACTCTCCCCTTGCCAAGTGGAGTGGGAAAGCTTTTCGCTAAGCTAGAGACGACTAGAGAGGCAGAAGCGCGGCTCCGGAGCTATCCGGAGGAAAGTGCCGCTTCCCGGCGTCTTTCGGCTTGAAGCGGCGCTCCGGAGCGCTGCGCTGCCGCTCTACTGAGCTGTGCGCGAATTAGCCGCTTCTTCGCCTCCGAGAGGCAGAGATCGCGGTTGCTTGGAAGAGGCGAAGAACGAAGCCGCAAAGAAGCGGGCTTGCGTGCGAAGCCTTCCGACTGCTGGAGGACGGTGGCTGCCGCTCTCCTGCCTCTTGAATTCACTCTCGGCAAGCGAATGGAAAGCGTTCCAGGACAACTTGCCTGCGTTTTGACTTGGTCCTGATGCGTCCCACCTTGGCAAGTCTTGCTCGTCGCCAGAGGCTGCGAGATGCACAGAAGACGGTGGCAGCTGCTGAAAAGAAGGGCAGCGGTGAGTTTGTCGACAAGCAAGAACATAGGCAGCTGCCTGTGCTTGGGAAGGAGCAGCTGCCTGGTTTTGGCAATTGCCTTCACAGCGCCCAGAAGCCCGGTGCTCTGCTGCTTTGTTTTTCGCAGTCAGTCAATTGCACACTAGTGAAGCTGAGCCATGCTCTTCAGCTTTGCTGCTTTTGAGCATCTGTGCTCCACTTATGCTCTGTGACATCTCTGGAGGTTGTTTGCCTCGGCCAGGCTGGAAAGTGCCCGCTAGTACCTAGAGCTGGGCAGGAGAGGGCAGAGAGCACTTCCATCTGACAGCAGGTTGCAGATTGCCTCGGAAAGAGCCGTGTCCTTGGAATGTGCAGCAAATCCTCTTTCTTTGCAAACCGCGGTTAGTGTGCAGTGCAGGTCCACTCTCCCCTTGCCAAGTGGAGTGGGAAAGCTTTTCGCTAAGCTAGAGACGACTCGAGAGGCAGAAGCGCGGCTCCGGAGCTATCCGGAGGAAAGTGCCGCTTCCCGGCGTCTTTCGGCTTGAAGCGGCGCTCCGGAGCGCTGCGCTGCCGCTCTACTGAGCTGTGCGCGAATTAGCCGCTTCTTCGCCTCCGAGAGGCAGAGATCGCGGTTGCTTGGAAGAGGCGAAGAACGAAGGCGCAAAGAAGCGGGCTTGCGTGCGAAGCCTTCCGACTGCTGGAGGACGGTGGCTGCCGCTCTCCTGCCTCTTGAATTCACTCTCGGCAAGCGAATGGAAAGCGTTCCAGGACAACTTGCCTGCGTTTTGACTTGGTCCTGATGCGTCCCACCTTGGCAAGTCTTGCTCGTCGCCAGAGGCTGCGAGATGCACAGAAGACGGTGGCAGCTGCTGAAAAGAAGGGCAGCGGTTGAGTTTGTCGACAAGCAAGAACATAGGCAGCTGCCTGTGCTTGGGAAGGAGCAGCTGCCTGGTTTTGGCAATTGCCTTCACAGCGCCCAGAAGCCCGGTGCTCTGCTGCTTTGTTTTTCGCAGTCAGTCAATTGCACACTAGTCAAGCTGAGCCAGGCTCTTCAGCTTTGCTGCTTTTGAGCATCTGTGCTCCACTTATGCTCTGTGACATCTCTGGAGGTTGTTTGCCTCGGCCAGGCTGGCAAGTGCCCGCTAGTACCTAGAGCTGGGCAGGAGAGGGCAGAGAGCACTTCCATCTGACAGCAGGTTGCAGATTGCCTCGGAAAGAGCCGTGTCCTTGGAATGTGCAGCAAATCCTCTTTCTTTGCAAACCGCGGTTAGTGTGCAGTGCAGGTCCACTCTCCCCTTGCCAAGTGGAGTGGGAAAGCTTTTCGCTAAGCTAGAGACGACTCGAGAGGCAGAAGCGCGGCTCCGGAGCTATCCGGAGGAAAGTGCCGCTTCCCGGCGTCTTTCGGCTTGAAGCGGCGCTCCGGAGCGCTGCGCTGCCGCTCTACTGAGCTGTGCGCGAATTAGCCGCTTCTTCGCCTCCGAGAGGCAGAGATCGCGGTTGCTTGGAAGAGGCGAAGAACGAAGGCGCAAAGAAGCGGGCTTGCGTGCGAAGCCTTCCGACTGCTGGAGGACGGTGGCTGCCGCTCTCCTGCCTCTTGAATTCACTCTCGGCAAGCGAATGGAAAGCGTTCCAGGACAACTTGCCTGCGTTTTGACTTGGTCCTGATGCGTCCCACCTTGGCAAGTCTTGCTCGTCGCCAGAGGCTGCGAGATGCACAGAAGACGGTGGCAGCTGCTGAAAAGAAGGGCAGCGGTGAGTTTGTCGACAAGCAAGAACATAGGCAGCTGCCTGTGCTTGGGAAGGAGCAGCTGCCTGGTTTTGGCAATTGCCTTCACAGCGCCCAGAAGCCCGGTGCTCTGCTGCTTTGTTTTTCGCAGTCAGTCAATTGCACACTAGTGAAGCTGAGCCAGGCTCTTCAGCTTTGCTGCTTTTGAGCATCTGTGCTCCACTTATGCTCTGTGACATCTCTGGAGGTTGTTTGCCTCGGCCAGGCTGGCAAGTGCCCGCTAGTACCTAGAGCTGGGCAGGAGAGGGCAGAGAGCACTTCCATCTGATAGCAGGTTGCAGATTGCCTCGGAAAGAGCCGTGTCCTTGGAATGTGCAGCAAATCCTCTTTCTTTGCAAACCGCGGTTAGTGTGCAGTGCAGGTCCACTCTCCCCTTGCCAAGTGGAGTGGGAAAGCTTTTCGCTAAGCTAGAGACGACTCGAGAGGCAGAAGCGCGGCTCCGGAGCTATCCGGAGGAAAGTGCCGCTTCCCGGCGTCTTTCGGCTTGAAGCGGCGCTCCGGAGCGCTGCGCTGCCGCTCTACTGAGCTGTGCGCGAATTAGCCGCTTCTTCGCCTCCGAGAGGCAGAGATCGCGGTTGCTTGGAAGAGGCGAAGAACGAAGGCGCAAAGAAGCGGGCTTGCGTGCGAAGCCTTCCGACTGCTGGAGGACGGTGGCTGCCGCTCTCCTGCCTCTTGAATTCACTCTCGGCAAGCGAATGGAAAGCGTTCCAGGACAACTTGCCTGCGTTTTGACTTGGTCCTGATGCGTCCCACCTTGGCAAGTCTTGCTCGTCGCCAGAGGCTGCGAGATGCACAGAAGACGGTGGCAGCTGCTGAAAAGAAGGGCAGCGGTGAGTTTGTCGACAAGCAAGAACATAGGCAGCTGCCTGTGCTTGGGAAGGAGCAGCTGCCTGGTTTTGGCAATTGCCTTCACAGCGCCCAGAAGCCCGGTGCTCTGCTGCTTTGTTTTTCGCAGTCAGTCAATTGCACACTAGTGAAGCTGAGCCATGCTCTTCAGCTTTGCTGCTTTTGAGCATCTGTGCTCCACTTATGCTCTGTGACATCTCTGGAGGTTGTTTGCCTCGGGCCAGGCTGGCAAGTGCCCGCTAGTACCTAGAGCTGGGCAGGAGAGGGCAGAGAGCACTTCCATCTGACAGCAGGTTGCAGATTGCCTCGGAAAGAGCCGTGTCCTTGGAATGTGCAGCAAATCCTCTTTCTTTGCAAACCGCGGTTAGTGTGCAGTGCAGGTCCACTCTCCCCTTGCCAAGTGGAGTGGGAAAGCTTTTCGCTAAGCTAGAGACGACTAGAGAGGCAGAAGCGCGGCTCCGGAGCTATCCGGAGGAAACTGCCGCTTCCCGGCGTCTTTCGGCTTGAAGCGGCGCTCCGGAGCGCTGCGCTGCCGCTCTACTGAGCTGTGCGCGAATTAGCCGCTTCTTCGCCTCCGAGAGGCAGAGATCGCGGTTGCTTGGAAGAGGCGAAGAACGAAGGCGCAAAGAAGCGGGCTTGCGTGCGAAGCCTTCCGACTGCTGGAGGACGGTGGCTGCCGCTCTCCTGCCTCTTGAATTCACTCTCGGCAAGCGAATGGAAAGCGTTCCAGGACAACTTGCCTGCGTTTTGACTTGGTCCTGATGCGTCCCACCTTGGCAAGTCTTGCTCGTCGCCAGAGGCTGCGAGATGCACAGAAGACGGTGGCAGCTGCTGAAAAGAAGGGCAGCGGTGAGTTTGTCGACAAGCAAGAACATAGGCAGCTGCCTGTGCTTGGGAAGGAGCAGCTGCCTGGTTTTGGCAATTGCCTTCACAGCGCCCAGAAGCCCGGTGCTCTGCTGCTTTGTTTTTCGCAGTCAGTCAATTGCACACTAGTGAAGCTGAGCCAGGCTCTTCAGCTTTGCTGCTTTTGAGCATCTGTGCTCCACTTATGCTCTGTGACATCTCTGGAGGTTGTTTGCCTCGCCCAGGCTGGCAAGTGCCCGCTAGTACCTAGAGCTGGGCAGGAGAGGGCAGAGAGCACTTCCATCTGACAGCAGGTTGCAGATTGCCTCGGAAAGAGCCGTGTCCTTGGAATGTGCAGCAAATCCTCTTTCTTTGCAAACCGCGGTTAGTGTGCAGTGCAGGTCCACTCTCCCCTTGCCAAGTGGAGTGGGAAAGCTTTTCGCTAAGCTAGAGACGACTCGAGAGGCAGAAGCGCGGCTCCGGAGCTATCCGGAGGAAAGTGCCGCTTCCCGGCGTCTTTCGGCTTGAAGCGGCGCTCCGGAGCGCTGCGCTGCCGCTCTACTGAGCTGTGCGCGAATTAGCCGCTTCTTCGCCTCCGAGAGGCAGAGATCGCGGTTGCTTGGAAGAGGCGAAGAACGAAGCCGCAAAGAAGCGGGCTTGCGTGCGAAGCCTTCCGACTGCTGGAGGACGGTGGCTGCCGCTCTCCTGCCTCTTGAATTCACTCTCGGCAAGCGAATGGAAAGCGTTCCAGGACAACTTGCCTGGGTTTTGACTTGGTCCTGATGCGTCCCACCTTGGCAAGTCTTGCTCGTCGCCAGAGGCTGCGAGATGCACAGAAGACGGTGGCAGCTGCTGAAAAGAAGGGCAGCGGTGAGTTTGTCGACAAGCAAGAACATAGGCAGCTGCCTGTGCTTGGGAAGGAGCAGCTGCCTGGTTTTGGCAATTGCCTTCACAGCGCCCAGAAGCCCGGTGCTGTGCTGCTTTGTTTTTCGCAGTCAGTCAATTGCACACTAGTGAAGCTGAGCCAGGCTCTTCAGCTTTGCTGCTTTTGAGCATCTGTGCTCCACTTATGCTCTGTGACATCTCTGGAGGTTGTTTGCCTCGGCCAGGCTGGCAAGTGCCCGCTAGTACCTAGAGCTGGGCAGGAGAGGGCAGAGAGCACTTCCATCTGATAGCAGGTTGCAGATTGCCTCGGAAAGAGCCGTGTCCTTGGAATGTGCAGCAAATCCTCTTTCTTTGCAAACCGCGGTTAGTGTGCAGTGCAGGTCCACTCTCCCCTTGCCAAGTGGAGTGGGAAAGCTTTTCGCTAAGCTAGAGACGACTAGAGAGGCAGAAGCGCGGCTCCGGAGCTATCCGGAGGAAAGTGCCGCTTCCCGGCGTCTTTCGGCTTGAAGCGGCGCTCCGGAGCGCTGCGCTGCCGCTCTACTGAGCTGTGCGCGAATTAGCCGCTTCTTCGCCTCCGAGAGGCAGAGATCGCGGTTGCTTGGAAGAGGCGAAGAACGAAGCCGCAAAGAAGCGGGCTTGCGTGCGAAGCCTTCCGACTGCTGGAGGACGGTGGCTGCCGCTCTCCTGCCTCTTGAATTCACTCTCGGCAAGCGAATGGAAAGCGTTCCAGGACAACTTGCCTGCGTTTTGACTTGGTCCTGATGCGTCCCACCTTGGCAAGTCTTGCTCGTCGCCAGAGGCTGCGAGATGCACAGAAGACGGTGGCAGCTGCTGAAAAGAAGGGCAGCGGTGAGTTTGTCGACAAGCAAGAACATAGGCAGCTGCCTGTGCTTGGGAAGGAGCAGCTGCCTGGTTTTGGCAATTGCCTTCACAGCGCCCAGAAGCCCGGTGCTCTGCTGCTTTGTTTTTCGCAGTCAGTCAATTGCACACTAGTGAAGCTGAGCCATGCTCTTCAGCTTTGCTGCTTTTGAGCATCTGTGCTCCACTTATGCTCTGTGACATCTCTGGAGGTTGTTTGCCTCGGCCAGGCTGGAAAGTGCCCGCTAGTACCTAGAGCTGGGCAGGAGAGGGCAGAGAGCACTTCCATCTGACAGCAGGTTGCAGATTGCCTCGGAAAGAGCCGTGTCCTTGGAATGTGCAGCAAATCCTCTTTCTTTGCAAACCGCGGTTAGTGTGCAGTGCAGGTCCACTCTCCCCTTGCCAAGTGGAGTGGGAAAGCTTTTCGCTAAGCTAGAGACGACTCGAGAGGCAGAAGCGCGGCTCCGGAGCTATCCGGAGGAAAGTGCCGCTTCCCGGCGTCTTTCGGCTTGAAGCGGCGCTCCGGAGCGCTGCGCTGCCGCTCTACTGAGCTGTGCGCGAATTAGCCGCTTCTTCGCCTCCGAGAGGCAGAGATCGCGGTTGCTTGGAAGAGGCGAAGAACGAAGCCGCAAAGAAGCGGGCTTGCGTGCGAAGCCTTCCGACTGCTGGAGGACGGTGGCTGCCGCTCTCCTGCCTCTTGAATTCACTCTCGGCAAGCGAATGGAAAGCGTTCCAGGACAACTTGCCTGCGTTTTGACTTGGTCCTGATGCGTCCCACCTTGGCAAGTCTTGCTCGTCGCCAGAGGCTGCGAGATGCACAGAAGACGGTGGCAGCTGCTGAAAAGAAGGGCAGCGGTGAGTTTGTCGACAAGCAAGAACATAGGCAGCTGCCTGTGCTTGGGAAGGAGCAGCTGCCTGGTTTTGGCAATTGCCTTCACAGCGCCCAGAAGCCCGGTGCTCTGCTGCTTTGTTTTTCGCAGTCAGTCAATTGCACACTAGTCAAGCTGAGCCAGGCTCTTCAGCTTTGCTGCTTTTGAGCATCTGTGCTCCACTTATGCTCTGTGACATCTCTGGAGGTTGTTTGCCTCGGCCAGGCTGGCAAGTGCCCGCTAGTACCTAGAGCTGGGCAGGAGAGGGCAGAGAGCACTTCCATCTGACAGCAGGTTGCAGATTGCCTCGGAAAGAGCCGTGTCCTTGGAATGTGCAGCAAATCCTCTTTCTTTGCAAACCGCGGTTAGTGTGCAGTGCAGGTCCACTCTCCCCTTGCCAAGTGGAGTGGGAAAGCTTTTCGCTAAGCTAGAGACGACTCGAGAGGCAGAAGCGCGGCTCCGGAGCTATCCGGAGGAAAGTGCCGCTTCCCGGCGTCTTTCGGCTTGAAGCGGCGCTCCGGAGCGCTGCGCTGCCGCTCTACTGAGCTGTGCGCGAATTAGCCGCTTCTTCGCCTCCGAGAGGCAGAGATCGCGGTTGCTTGGAAGAGGCGAAGAACGAAGGCGCAAAGAAGCGGGCTTGCGTGCGAAGCCTTCCGACTGCTGGAGGACGGTGGCTGCCGCTCTCCTGCCTCTTGAATTCACTCTCGGCAAGCGAATGGAAAGCGTTCCAGGACAACTTGCCTGCGTTTTGACTTGGTCCTGATGCGTCCCACCTTGGCAAGTCTTGCTCGTCGCCAGAGGCTGCGAGATGCACAGAAGACGGTGGCAGCTGCTGAAAAGAAGGGCAGCGGTGAGTTTGTCGACAAGCAAGAACATAGGCAGCTGCCTGTGCTTGGGAAGGAGCAGCTGCCTGGTTTTGGCAATTGCCTTCACAGCGCCCAGAAGCCCGGTGCTCTGCTGCTTTGTTTTTCGCAGTCAGTCAATTGCACACTAGTGAAGCTGAGCCAGGCTCTTCAGCTTTGCTGCTTTTGAGCATCTGTGCTCCACTTATGCTCTGTGACATCTCTGGAGGTTGTTTGCCTCGGCCAGGCTGGCAAGTGCCCGCTAGTACCTAGAGCTGGGCAGGAGAGGGCAGAGAGCACTTCCATCTGATAGCAGGTTGCAGATTGCCTCGGAAAGAGCCGTGTCCTTGGAATGTGCAGCAAATCCTCTTTCTTTGCAAACCGCGGTTAGTGTGCAGTGCAGGTCCACTCTCCCCTTGCCAAGTGGAGTGGGAAAGCTTTTCGCTAAGCTAGAGACGACTCGAGAGGCAGAAGCGCGGCTCCGGAGCTATCCGGAGGAAAGTGCCGCTTCCCGGCGTCTTTCGGCTTGAAGCGGCGCTCCGGAGCGCTGCGCTGCCGCTCTACTGAGCTGTGCGCGAATTAGCCGCTTCTTCGCCTCCGAGAGGCAGAGATCGCGGTTGCTTGGAAGAGGCGAAGAACGAAGGCGCAAAGAAGCGGGCTTGCGTGCGAAGCCTTCCGACTGCTGGAGGACGGTGGCTGCCGCTCTCCTGCCTCTTGAATTCACTCTCGGCAAGCGAATGGAAAGCGTTCCAGGACAACTTGCCTGCGTTTTGACTTGGTCCTGATGCGTCCCACCTTGGCAAGTCTTGCTCGTCGCCAGAGGCTGCGAGATGCACAGAAGACGGTGGCAGCTGCTGAAAAGAAGGGCAGCGGTGAGTTTGTCGACAAGCAAGAACATAGGCAGCTGCCTGTGCTTGGGAAGGAGCAGCTGCCTGGTTTTGGCAATTGCCTTCACAGCGCCCAGAAGCCCGGTGCTCTGCTGCTTTGTTTTTCGCAGTCAGTCAATTGCACACTAGTGAAGCTGAGCCATGCTCTTCAGCTTTGCTGCTTTTGAGCATCTGTGCTCCACTTATGCTCTGTGACATCTCTGGAGGTTGTTTGCCTCGGCCAGGCTGGCAAGTGCCCGCTAGTACCTAGAGCTGGGCAGGAGAGGGCAGAGAGCACTTCCATCTGACAGCAGGTTGCAGATTGCCTCGGAAAGAGCCGTGTCCTTGGAATGTGCAGCAAATCCTCTTTCTTTGCAAACCGCGGTTAGTGTGCAGTGCAGGTCCACTCTCCCCTTGCCAAGTGGAGTGGGAAAGCTTTTCGCTAAGCTAGAGACGACTAGAGAGGCAGAAGCGCGGCTCCGGAGCTATCCGGAGGAAACTGCCGCTTCCCGGCGTCTTTCGGCTTGAAGCGGCGCTCCGGAGCGCTGCGCTGCCGCTCTACTGAGCTGTGCGCGAATTAGCCGCTTCTTCGCCTCCGAGAGGCAGAGATCGCGGTTGCTTGGAAGAGGCGAAGAACGAAGCCGCAAAGAAGCGGGCTTGCGTGCGAAGCCTTCCGACTGCTGGAGGACGGTGGCTGCCGCTCTCCTGCCTCTTGAATTCACTCTCGGCAAGCGAATGGAAAGCGTTCCAGGACAACTTACCTGCGTTTTGACTTGGTCCTGATGCGTCCCACCTTGGCAAGTCTTGCTCGTCGCCAGAGGCTGCGAGATGCACAGAAGACGGTGGCAGCTGCTGAAAAGAAGGGCAGCGGTGAGTTTGTCGACAAGCAAGAACATAGGCAGCTGCCTGTGCTTGGGAAGGAGCAGCTGCCTGGTTTTGGCAATTGCCTTCACAGCGCCCAGAAGCCCGGTGCTCTGCTGCTTTGTTTTTCGCAGTCAGTCAATTGCACACTAGTGAAGCTGAGCCAGGCTCTTCAGCTTTGCTGCTTTTGAGCATCTGTGCTCCACTTATGCTCTGTGACATCTCTGGAGGTTGTTTGCCTCGCCCAGGTTGGCAAGTGCCCGCTAGTACCTAGAGCTGGGCAGGAGAGGGCAGAGAGCACTTCCATCTGACAGCAGGTTGCAGATTGCCTCGGAAAGAGCCGTGTCCTTGGAATGTGCAGCAAATCCTCTTTCTTTGCAAACCGCGGTTAGTGTGCAGTGCAGGTCCACTCTCCCCTTGCCAAATGGAGTGGGAAAGCTTTTCGCTAAGATAGAGACGACTAGAGAGGCAGAAGCGCGGCTCCGGAGCTATCCGGAGGAAAGTGCCGCTTCCCGGCGTCTTTCGGCTTGAAGCGGCGCTCCGGAGCGCTGCGCTGCCGCTCTACTGAGCTGTGCGCGAATTAGCCGCTTCTTCGCCTCCGAGAGGCAGAGATCGCGGTTGCTTGGAAGAGGCGAAGAACGAAGCCGCAAAGAAGCGGGCTTGCGTGCGAAGCCTTCCGACTGCTGGAGGACGGTGGCTGCCGCTCTCCTGCCTCTTGAATTCACTCTCGGCAAGCGAATGGAAAGCGTTCCAGGACAACTTGCCTGCGTTTTGACTTGGTCCTGATGCGTCCCACCTTGGCAAGTCTTGCTCGTCGCCAGAGGCTGCGAGATGCACAGAAGATGGTGGCAGCTGCTGAAAAGAAGGGCAGCGGTGAGTTTGTCGACAAGCAAGAACATAGGCAGCTGCCTGTGCTTGGGAAGGAGCAGCTGCCTGGTTTTGGCAATTGCCTTCACAGCGCCCAGAAGCCCGGTGCTCTGCTGCTTTGTTTTTCGCAGTCAGTCAATTGCACACTAGTGAAGCTGAGCCAGGCTCTTCAGCTTTGCTGCTTTGAGCATCTGTGCTCCACTTATGCTCTGTGACATCTCTGGAGGTTGTTTGCCTCGCCCAGGCTGGCAAGTGCCCGCTAGTACCTAGAGCTGGGCAGGAGAGGGCAGAGAGCACTTCCATCTGACAGCAGGTTGCAGATTGCCTCGGAAAGAGCCGTGTCCTTGGAATGTGCAGCAAATCCTCTTTCTTTGCAAACCGCGGTTAGTGTGCAGTGCAGGTCCACTCTCCCCTTGCCAAGTGGAGTGGAAAGCTTTTCGCTAAGCTAGAGACGACTAGAGAGGCAGAAGCGCGGCTCCGGAGCTATCCGGAGGAAAGTGCCGCTTCCCGGCGTCTTTCGGCTTGAAGCGGCGCTCCGGAGCGCTGCGCTGCCGCTCTACTGAGCTGTGCGCGAATTAGCCGCTTCTTCGCCTCCGAGAGGCAGAGATCGCGGTTGCTTGGAAGAGGCGAAGAACGAAGGCGCAAAGAAGCGGGCTTGCGTGCGAAGCCTTCCGACTGCTGGAGGACGGTGGCTGCCGCTCTCCTGCCTCTTGAATTCACTCTCGGCAAGCGAATGGAAAGCGTTCCAGGACAACTTGCCTGCGTTTGACTTGGTCCTGATGCGTCCCACCTTGGCAAGTCTTGCTCGTCGCCAGAGGCTGCGAGATGCACAGAAGACGGTGGCAGCTGCTGAAAAGAAGGGCAGCGGTGAGTTTGTCGACAAGCAAGAACATAGGCAGCTGCCTGTGCTTGGGAAGGAGCAGCTGCCTGGTTTTGGCAATTGCCTTCACAGCGCCCAGAAGCCCGGTGCTCTGCTGCTTTGTTTTTCGCAGTCAGTCAATTGCACACTAGTGAAGCTGAGCCAGGCTCTTCAGCTTTGCTGCTTTTGAGCATCTGTGCTCCACTTATGCTCTGTGACATCTCTGGAGGTTGTTTGCCTCGCCCAGGCTGGCAAGTGCCCGCTAGTACCTAGAGCTGGGCAGGAGAGGGCAGAGAGCACTTCCATCTGATAGCAGGTTGCAGATTGCCTCGGAAAGAGCCGTGTCCTTGGAATGTGCAGCAAATCCTCTTTCTTTGCAAACCGCGGTTAGTGTGCAGTGCAGGTCCACTCTCCCCTTGCCAAGTGGAGTGGGAAAGCTTTTCGCTAAGCTAGAGACGACTAGAGAGGCAGAAGCGCGGCTCCGGAGCTATCCGGAGGAAAGTGCCGCTTCCCGGCGTCTTTCGGCTTGAAGCGGCGCTCCGGAGCGCTGCGCTGCCGCTCTACTGAGCTGTGCGCGAATTAGCCGCTTCTTCGCCTCCGAGAGGCAGAGATCGCGGTTGCTTGGAAGAGGCAAAGAACGAAGGCGCAAAGAAGCGGGCTTGCGTGCGAAGCCTTCCGACTGCTGGAGGACGGTGGCTGCCGCTCTCCTGCCTCTTGAATTCACTCTCGGCAAGCGAATGGAAAGCGTTCCAGGACAACTTGCCTGCGTTTTGACTTGGTCCTGATGCGTCCCACCTTGGCAAGTCTTGCTCGTCGCCAGAGGCTGCGAGATGCACAGAAGACGGTGGCAGCTGCTGAAAAGAAGGGCAGCGGTGAGTTTGTCGACAAGCAAGAACATAGGCAGCTGCCTGTGCTTGGGAAGGAGCAGCTGCCTGGTTTTGGCAATTGCCTTCACAGCGCCCAGAAGCCCGGTGCTCTGCTGCTTTGTTTTTCGCAGTCAGTCAATTGCACACTAGTGAAGCTGAGCCAGGCTCTTCAGCTTTGCTGCTTTTGAGCATCTGTGCTCCACTTATGCTCTGTGACATCTCTGGAGGTTGTTTGCCTCGGCCAGGCTGGCAAGTGCCCGCTAGTACCTAGAGCTGGGCAGGAGAGGGGAGAGAGCACTTCCATCTGACAGCAGGTTGCAGATTGCCTCGGAAAGAGCCGTGTCCTTGGAATGTGCAGCAAATCCTCTTTCTTTGCAAACCGCGGTTAGTGTGCAGTGCAGGTCCACTCTCCCCTTGCCAAATGGAGTGGGAAAGCTTTTCGCTAAGATAGAGACGACTAGAGAGGCAGAAGCGCGGCTCCGGAGCTATCCGGAGGAAAGTGCCGCTTCCCGGCGTCTTTCGGCTTGAAGCGGCGCTCCGGAGCGCTGCGCTGCCGCTCTACTGAGCTGTGCGCGAATTAGCCGCTTCTTCGCCTCCGAGAGGCAGAGATCGCGGTTGCTTGGAAGAGGCGAAGAACGAAGCCGCAAAGAAGCGGGCTTGCGTGCGAAGCCTTCCGACTGCTGGAGGACGGTGGCTGCCGCTCTCCTGCCTCTTGAATTCACTCTCGGCAAGCGAATGGAAAGCGTTCCAGGACAACTTGCCTGCGTTTTGACTTGGTCCTGATGCGTCCCACCTTGGCAAGTCTTGCTCGTCGCCAGAGGCTCCGAGATGCACAGAAGACGGTGGCAGCTGCTGAAAAGAAGGGCAGCGGTGAGTTTGTCGACAAGCAAGAACATAGGCAGCTGCCTGTGCTTGGGAAGGAGCAGCTGCCTGGTTTTGGCAATTGCCTTCACAGCGCCCAGAAGCCCGGTGCTCTGCTGCTTTGTTTTTCGCAGTCAGTCAATTGCACACTAGTGAAGCTGAGCCAGGCTCTTCAGCTTTGCTGCTTTTGAGCATCTGTGCTCCACTTATGCTCTGTGACATCTCTGGAGGTTGTTTGCCTCGGCCAGGCTGGCAAGTGCCCGCTAGTACCTAGAGCTGGGCAGGAGAGGGCAGAGAGCACTTCCATCTGACAGCAGGTTGCAGATTGCCTCGGAAAGAGCCGTGTCCTTGGAATGTGCAGCAAATCCTCTTTCTTTGCAAACCGCGGTTAGTGTGCAGTGCAGGTCCACTCTCCCCTTGCCAAGTGGAGTGGGAAAGCTTTTCGCTAAGCTAGAGACGACTAGAGAGGCAGAAGCGCGGCTCCGGAGCTATCCGGAGGAAAGTGCCGCTTCCCGGCGTCTTTCGGCTTGAAGCGGCGCTCCGGAGCGCTGCGCTGCCGCTCTACTGAGCTGTGCGCGAATTAGCCGCTTCTTCGCCTCCGAGAGGCAGAGATCGCGGTTGCTTGGAAGAGGCGAAGAACGAAGGCGCAAAGAAGCGGGCTTGCGTGCGAAGCCTTCCGACTGCTGGAGGACGGTGGCTGCCGCTCTCCTGCCTCTTGAATTCACTCTCGGCAAGCGAATGGAAAGCGTTCCAGGACAACTTGCCTGCGTTTTGACTTGGTCCTGATGCGTCCCACCTTGGCAAGTCTTGCTCGTCGCCAGAGGCTGCGAGATGCACAGAAGACGGTGGCAGCTGCTGAAAAGAAGGGCAGCGGTGAGTTTGTCGACAAGCAAGAACATAGGCAGCTGCCTGTGCTTGGGAAGGAGCAGCTGCCTGGTTTTGGCAATTGCCTTCACAGCGCCCAGAAGCCCGGTGCTCTGCTGCTTTGTTTTTCGCAGTCAGTCAATTGCACACTAGTGAAGCTGAGCCAGGCTCTTCAGCTTTGCTGCTTTTGAGCATCTGTGCTCCACTTATGCTCTGTGACATCTCTGGAGGTTGTTTGCCTCGGCCAGGCTGGCAAGTGCCCGCTAGTACCTAGAGCTGGGCAGGAGAGGGCAGAGAGCACTTCCATCTGATAGCAGGTTGCAGATTGCCTCGGAAAGAGCCGTGTCCTTGGAATGTGCAGCAAAATCCTCTTTCTTTGCAAACCGCGGTTAGTGTGCAGTGCAGGTCCACTCTCCCCTTGCCAAGTGGAGTGGGAAAGCTTTTCGCTAAGCTAGAGACGACTAGAGAGGCAGAAGCGCGGCTCCGGAGCTATCCGGAGGAAAGTGCCGCTTCCCGGCGTCTTTCGGCTTGAAGCGGCGCTCCGGAGCGCTGCGCTGCCGCTCTACTGAGCTGTGCGCGAATTAGCCGCTTCTTCGCCTCCGAGAGGCAGAGATCGCGGTTGCTTGGAAGAGGCGAAGAACGAAGCCGCAAAGAAGCGGGCTTGCGTGCGAAGCCTTCCGACTGCTGGAGGACGGTGGCTGCCGCTCTCCTGCCTCTTGAATTCACTCTCGGCAAGCGAATGGAAAGCGTTCCAGGACAACTTGCCTGCGTTTTGACTTGGTCCTGATGCGTCCCACCTTGGCAAGTCTTGCTCGTCGCCAGAGGCTGCGAGATGCACAGAAGACGGTGGCAGCTGCTGAAAAGAAGGGCAGCGGTGAGTTTGTCGACAAGCAAGAACATAGGCAGCTGCCTGTGCTTGGGAAGGAGCGGCTGCCTGGTTTTGGCAATTGCCTTCACAGCGCCCAGAAGCCCGGTGCTCTGCTGCTTTGTTTTTCGCAGTCAGTCAATTGCACACTAGTGAAGCTGAGCCAGGCTCTTCAGCTTTGCTGCTTTTGAGCATCTGTGCTCCACTTATGCTCTGTGACATCTCTGGAGGTTGTTTGCCTCGCCCAGGCTGGCAAGTGCCCGCTAGTACCTAGAGCTGGGCAGGAGAGGGCAGAGAGCACTTCCATCTGACAGCAGGTTGCAGATTGCCTCGGAAAGAGCCGTGTCCTTGGAATGTGCAGCAAATCCTCTTTCTTTGCAAACCGCGGTTAGTGTGCAGTGCAGGTCCACTCTCCCCTTGCCAAGTGGAGTGGGAAAGCTTTTCGCTAAGCTAGAGACGACTAGAGAGGGCAGAAGCGCGGGCTCCGGAGCTATCGGAGGAAAGTGCCGCTTCCCGGCGTCTTTCGGCTTGAAGCGGCGCTCCGGAGCGCTGCGCTGCCGCTCTACTGAGCTGTGCGCGAATTAGCCGCTTCTTCGCCTCCGAGAGGCAGAGATCGCGGTTGCTTGGAAGAGGCGAAGAACGAAGCCGCAAAGAAGCGGGCTTGCGTGCGAAGCCTTCCGACTGCTGGAGGACGGTGGCTGCCGCTCTCCTGCCTCTTGAATTCACTCTCGGCAAGCGAATGGAAAGCGTTCCAGGACAACTTGCCTGCGTTTTGACTTGGTCCTGATGCGTCCCACCTTGGCAAGTCTTGCTCGTCGCCAGAGGCTGCGAGATGCACAGAAGACGGTGGCAGCTGCTGAAAAGAAGGGCAGCGGTGAGTTTGTCGACAAGCAAGAACATAGGCAGCTGCCTGTGCTTGGGAAGGAGCAGCTGCCTGGTTTTGGCAATTGCCTTCACAGCGCCCAGAAGCCCGGTGCTCTGCTGCTTTGTTTTTCGCAGTCAGTCAATTGCACACTAGTGAAGCTGAGCCAGGCTCTTCAGCTTTGCTGCTTTTGAGCATCTGTGCTCCACTTATGCTCTGTGACATCTCTGGAGGTTGTTTGCCTCGCCCAGGCTGGCAAGTGCCCGCTAGTAGCTAGAGCTTGGCAGGAGAGGGCAGAGAGCACTTCCATCTGACAGCAGGTTGCAGATTGCCTCGGAAAGAGCCGTGTCCTTGGAATGTGCAGCAAATCCTCTTTCTTTGCAAACCGCGGTTAGTGTGCAGTGCAGGTCCACTCTCCCCTTGCCAAGTGGAGTGGGAAAGCTTTTCGCTAAGATAGAGACGACTAGAGAGGCAGAAGCGCGGCTCCGGAGCTATCCGGAGGAAAGTGCCGCTTCCCGGCGTCTTTCGGCTTGAAGCGGCGCTCGGGAGCGCTGCGCTGCCGCTCTACTGAGCTGTGCGCGAATTAGCCGCTTCTTCGCCTCCGAGAGGCAGAGATCGCGGTTGCTTGGAAGAGGCGAAGAACGAAGGCGCAAAGAAGCGGGCTTGCGTGCCAAGCCTTCCGACTGCTGGAGGACGGTGGCTGCCGCTCTCCTGCCTCTTGAATTCACTCTCGGCAAGCGAATGGAAAGCGTTCCAGGACAACTTGCCTGCGTTTTTGACTTGGTCCTGATGCGTCCCACCTTGGCAAGTCTTGCTCGTCGCCAGAGGCTGCGAGATGCACAGAAGACGGTGGCAGCTGCTGAAAAGAAGGGCAGCGGTGAGTTTGTCGACAAGCAAGAACATAGGCAGCTGCCTGTGCTTGGGAAGGAGCAGCTGCCTGGTTTTGGCAATTGCCTTCACAGCGCCCAGAAGCCCGGTGCTCTGCTGCTTTGTTTTTCGCAGTCAGTCAATTGCACACTAGTGAAGCTGAGCCAGGCTCTTCAGCTTTGCTGCTTTTGAGCATCTGTGCTCCACTTATGCTCTGTGACATCTCTGGAGGTTGTTTGCCTCGGCCAGGCTGGAAAGTGCCCGCTAGTACCTAGAGCTTGGCAGGAGAGGGCAGAGAGCACTTCCATCTGATAGCAGGTTGCAGATTGCCTCGGAAAGAGCCGTGTCCTTGGAATGTGCAGCAAATCCTCTTTCTTTGCAAACCGCGGTTAGTGTGCAGTGCAGGTCCACTCTCCCCTTGCCAAGTGGAGTGGGAAAGCTTTTCGCTAAGCTAGAGACGACTAGAGAGGCAGAAGCGCGGCTCCGGAGCTATCCGGAGGAAAGTGCCGCTTCCCGGCGTCTTTCGGCTTGAAGCGGCGCTCCGGAGCGCTGCGCTGCCGCTCTACTGAGCTGTGCGCGAATTAGCCGCTTCTTCGCCTCCGAGAGGCAGAGATCGCGGTTGCTTGGAAGAGGCGAAGAACGAAGGCGCAAAGAAGCGGGCTTGCGTGCGAAGCCTTCCGACTGCTGGAGGACGGTGGCTGCCGCTCTCCTGCCTCTTGAATTCACTCTCGGCAAGCGAATGGAAAGCGTTCCAGGACAACTTGCCTGCGTTTTGACTTGGTCCTGATGCGTCCCACCTTGGCAAGTCTTGCTCGTCGCCAGAGGCTGCGAGATGCACAGAAGACGGTGGCAGCTGCTGAAAAGAAGGGCAGCGGTGAGTTTGTCGACAAGCAAGAACATAGGCAGCTGCCTGTGCTTGGGAAGGAGCAGCTGCCTGGTTTTGGCAATTGCCTTCACAGCGCCCAGAAGCCCGGTGCTGTGCTGCTTTGTTTTTCGCAGTCAGTCAATTGCACACTAGTGAAGCTGAGCCAGGCTCTTCAGCTTTGCTGCTTTTGAGCATCTGTGCTCCACTTATGCTCTGTGACATCTCTGGAGGTTGTTTGCCTCGGCCAGGCTGGCAAGTGCCCGCTAGTACCTAGAGCTGGGCAGGAGAGGGCAGAGAGCACTTCCATCTGACAGCAGGTTGCAGATTGCCTCGGAAAGAGCCGTGTCCTTGGAATGTGCAGCAAATCCTCTTTCTTTGCAAACCGCGGTTAGTGTGCAGTGCAGGTCCACTCTCCCCTTGCCAAATGGAGTGGGAAAGCTTTTCGCTAAGATAGAGACGACTAGAGAGGCAGAAGCGCGGCTCCGGAGCTATCCGGAGGAAAGTGCCGCTTCCCGGCGTCTTTCGGCTTGAAGCGGCGCTCCGGAGCGCTGCGCTGCCGCTCTACTTAGCTGTGCGCGAATTAGCCGCTTCTTCGCCTCCGAGAGGCAGCGATCGCGGTTGCTTGGAAGAGGCGAAGAACAAAGGCGCAAAGAAGCGGGCTTGCGTGCGAAGCCTTCCGACTGCTGGAGGACGGTGGCTGCCGCTCTCCTGCCTCTTGAATTCACTCTCGGCAAGCGAATGGAAAGCGTTCCAGGACAACTTGCCTGCGTTTTGACTTGGTCCTGATGCGTCCCACCTTGGCAAGTCTTGCTCGTCGCCAGAGGCTGCGAGATGCACAGAAGACGGTGGCAGCTGCTGAAAAGAAGGGCAGCGGTGAGTTTGTCGACAAGCAAGAACATAGGCAGCTGCCTGTGCTTGGGAAGGAGCAGCTGCCTGGTTTTGGCAATTGCCTTCACAGCGCCCAGAAGCCCGGTGCTCTGCTGCTTTGTTTTTCGCAGTCAGTCAATTGCACACTAGTGAAGCTGAGCCAGGCTCTTCAGCTTTGCTGCTTTTGAGCATCTGTGCTCCACTTATGCTCTGTGACATCTCTGGAGGTTGTTTGCCTCGGCCAGGCTGGCAAGTGCCCGCTAGTAGCTAGAGCTGGGCAGGAGAGGGCAGAGAGCACTTCCATCTGACAGCAGGTTGCAGATTGCCTCGGAAAGAGCCGTGTCCTTGGAATGTGCAGCAAATCCTCTTTCTTTGCAAACCGCGGTTAGTGTGCAGTGCAGGTCCACTCTCCCCTTGCCAAGTGGAGTGGGAAAGCTTTTCGCTAAGCTAGAGACGACTAGAGAGGCAGAAGCGCGGCTCCGGAGCTATCCGGAGGAAAGTGCCGCTTCCCGGCGTCTTTCGGCTTGAAGCGGCGCTCCGGAGCGCTGCGCTGCCGCTCTACTGAGCTGTGCGCGAATTAGCCGCTTCTTCGCCTCCGAGAGGCAGAGATCGCGGTTGCTTGGAAGAGGCGAAGAACGAAGCCGCAAAGAAGCGGGCTTGCGTGCGAAGCCTTCCGACTGCTGGAGGACGGTGGCTGCCGCTCTCCTGCCTCTTGAATTCACTCTCGGCAAGCGAATGGAAAGCGTTCCAGGACAACTTGCCTGCGTTTTGACTTGGTCCTGATGCGTCCCACCTTGGCAAGTCTTGCTCGTCGCCAGAGGCTGCGAGATGCACAGAAGACGGTGGCAGCTGCTGAAAAGAAGGGCAGCGGTGAGTTTGTCGACAAGCAAGAACATAGGCAGCTGCCTGTGCTTGGGAAGGAGCAGCTGCCTGGTTTTGGCAATTGCCTTCACAGCGCCCAGAAGCCCGGTGCTCTGCTGCTTTGTTTTTCGCAGTCAGTCAATTGCACACTAGTGAAGCTGAGCCAGGCTCTTCAGCTTTGCTGCTTTTGAGCATCTGTGCTCCACTTATGCTCTGTGACATCTCTGGAGGTTGTTTGCCTCGGCCAGGCTGGCAAGTGCCCGCTAGTACCTAGAGCTGGGCAGGAGAGGGCAGAGAGCACTTCCATCTGATAGCAGGTTGCAGATTGCCTCGGAAAGAGCCGTGTCCTTGGAATGTGCAGCAAATCCTCTTTCTTTGCAAACCGCGGTTAGTGTGCAGTGCAGGTCCACTCTCCCCTTGCCAAGTGGAGTGGGAAAGCTTTTCGCTAAGCTAGAGACGACTAGAGAGGCAGAAGCGCGGCTCCGGAGCTATCCGGAGGAAAGTGCCGCTTCCCGGCGTCTTTCGGCTTGAAGCGGCGCTCCGGAGCGCTGCGCTGCCGCTCTACTGAGCTGTGCGCGAATTAGCCGCTTCTTCGCCTCCGAGAGGCAGAGATCGCGGTTGCTTGGAAGAGGCGAAGAACGAAGCCGCAAAGAAGCGGGCTTGCGTGCGAAGCCTTCCGACTGCTGGAGGACGGTGGCTGCCGCTCTCCTGCCTCTTGAATTCACTCTCGGCAAGCGAATGGAAAGCGTTCCAGGACAACTTGCCTGCGTTTTGACTTGGTCCTGATGCGTCCCACCTTGGCAAGTCTTGCTCGTCGCCAGAGGCTGCGAGATGCACAGAAGACGGTGGCAGCTGCTGAAAAGAAGGGCAGCGGTGAGTTTGTCGACAAGCAAGAACATAGGCAGCTGCCTGTGCTTGGGAAGGAGCAGCTGCCTGGTTTTGGCAATTGCCTTCACAGCGCCCAGAAGCCCGGTGCTCTGCTGCTTTGTTTTTCGCAGTCAGTCAATTGCACACTAGTGAAGCTGAGCCAGGCTCTTCAGCTTTGCTGCTTTTGAGCGTCTGTGCTCCACTTATGCTCTGTGACATCTCTGGAGGTTGTTTGCCTCGGCCAGGCTGGCAAGTGCCCGCTAGTACCTAGAGCTGGGCAGGAGAGGGCAGAGAGCACTTCCATCTGACAGCAGGTTGCAGATTGCCTCGGAAAGAGCCGTGTCCTTGGAATGTGCAGCAAATCCTCTTTCTTTGCAAACCGCGGTTAGTGTGCAGTGCAGGTCCACTCTCCCCTTGCCAAATGGAGTGGGAAAGCTTTTCGCTAAGATAGAGACGACTAGAGAGGCAGAAGCGCGGCTCCGGAGCTATCCGGAGGAAAGTGCCGCTTCCCGGCGTCTTTCGGCTTGAAGCGGCGCTCCGGAGCGCTGCGCTGCCGCTCTACTGAGCTGTGCGCGAATTAGCCGCTTCTTCGCCTCCGAGAGGCAGAGATCGCGGTTGCTTGGAAGAGGCGAAGAACGAAGGCGCAAAGAAGCGGGCTTGCGTGCGAAGCCTTCCGACTGCTGGAGGACGGTGGCTGCCGCTCTCCTGCCTCTTGAATTCACTCTCGGCAAGCGAATGGAAAGCGTTCCAGGACAACTTGCCTGCGTTTTGACTTGGTCCTGATGCGTCCCACCTTGGCAAGTCTTGCTCGTCGCCAGAGGCTGCGAGATGCACAGAAGACGGTGGCAGCTGCTGAAAAGAAGGGCAGCGGTGAGTTTGTCGACAAGCAAGAACATAGGCAGCTGCCTGTGCTTGGGAAGGAGCAGCTGCCTGGTTTTGGCAATTGCCTTCACAGCGCCCAGAAGCCCGGTGCTCTGCTGCTTTGTTTTTCGCAGTCAGTCAATTGCACACTAGTCAAGCTGAGCCAGGCTCTTCAGCTTTGCTGCTTTTGAGCATCTGTGCTCCACTTATGCTCTGTGACATCTCTGGAGGTTGTTTGCCTCGGCCAGGCTGGCAAGTGCCCGCTAGTACCTAGAGCTGGGCAGGAGAGGGCAGAGAGCACTTCCATCTGACAGCAGGTTGCAGATTGCCTCGGAAAGAGCCGTGTCCTTGGAATGTGCAGCAAATCCTCTTTCTTTGCAAACCGCGGTTAGTGTGCAGTGCAGGTCCACTCTCCCCTTGCCAAATGGAGTGGGAAAGCTTTTCGCTAAGATAGAGACGACTAGAGAGGCAGAAGCGCGGCTCCGGAGCTATCCGGAGGAAAGTGCCGCTTCCCGGCGTCTTTCGGCTTGAAGCGGCGCTCCGGAGCGCTGCGCTGCCGCTCTACTGAGCTGTGCGCGAATTAGCCGCTTCTTCGCCTCCGAGAGGCAGAGATCGCGGTTGCTTGGAAGAGGCGAAGAACGAAGGCGCAAAGAAGCGGGCTTGCGTGCGAAGCCTTCCGACTGCTGGAGGACGGTGGCTGCCGCTCTCCTGCCTCTTGAATTCACTCTCGGCAAGCGAATGGAAAGCGTTCCAGGACAACTTGCCTGCGTTTTGACTTGGTCCTGATGCGTCCCACCTTGGCAAGTCTTGCTCGTCGCCAGAGGCTGCGAGATGCACAGAAGACGGTGGCAGCTGCTGAAAAGAAGGGCAGCGGTGAGTTTGTCGACAAGCAAGAACATAGGCAGCTGCCTGTGCTTGGGAAGGAGCAGCTGCCTGGTTTTGGCAATTGCCTTCACAGCGCCCAGAAGCCCGGTGCTCTGCTGCTTTGTTTTTCGCAGTCAGTCAATTGCACACTAGTGAAGCTGAGCCAGGCTCTTCAGCTTTGCTGCTTTTGAGCATCTGTGCTCCACTTATGCTCTGTGACATCTCTGGAGGTTGTTTGCCTCGGCCAGGCTGGCAAGTGCCCGCTAGTACCTAGAGCTGGGCAGGAGAGGGCAGAGAGCACTTCCATCTGACAGCAGGTTGCAGATTGCCTCGGAAAGAGCCGTGTCCTTGGAATGTGCAGCAAATCCTCTTTCTTTGCAAACCGCGGTTAGTGTGCAGTGCAGGTCCACTCTCCCCTTGCCAAGTGGAGTGGGAAAGCTTTTCGCTAAGCTAGAGACGACTAGAGAGGCAGAAGCGCGGCTCCGGAGCTATCCGGAGGAAAGTGCCGCTTGCCGGCGTCTTTCGGCTTGAAGCGGCGCTCCGGAGTGCTGCGCTGCCGCTCTACTGAGCTGTGCGTGAATTAGCCGCTTCTTCGCCTCCGAGAGGCAGAGATCGCGGTTGCTTGGAAGAGGCGAAGAACGAAGGCGCAAAGAAGCGGGCTTGCGTGCGAAGCCTTCCGACTGCTGGAGGACGGTGGCTGCCGCTCTCCTGCCTCTTGAATTCACTCTCGGCAAGCGAATGGAAAGCGTTCCAGGACAACTTGCCTGGGTTTTGACTTGGTCCTGATGCGTCCCACCTTGGCAAGTCTTGCTCGTCGCCAGAGGCTGCGAGATGCACAGAAGACGGTGGCAGCTGCTGAAAAGAAGGGCAGCGGTGAGTTTGTCGACAAGCAAGAACATAGGCAGCTGCCTGTGCTTGGGAAGGAGCAGCTGCCTGGTTTTGGCAATTGCCTTCACAGCGCCCAGAAGCCCGGTGCTCTGCTGCTTTGTTTTTCGCAGTCAGTCAATTGCACACTAGTGAAGCTGAGCCAGGCTCTTCAGCTTTGCTGCTTTTGAGCATCTGTGCTCCACTTATGCTCTGTGACATCTCTGGAGGTTGTTTGCCTCGGCCAGGCTGGCAAGTGCCCGCTAGTACCTAGAGCTGGGCAGGAGAGGGCAGAGAGCACTTCCATCTGATAGCAGGTTGCAGATTGCCTCGGAAAGAGCCGTGTCCTTGGAATGTGCAGCAAATCCTCTTTCTTTGCAAACCGCGGTTAGTGTGCAGTGCAGGTCCACTCTCCCCTTGCCAAGTGGAGTGGGAAAGCTTTTCGCTAAGCTAGAGACGATTAGAGAAGCAGAAGCGCGGCTCCGGAGCTATCCGGAGGAAAGTGCCGCTTCCCGGCGTCTTTCGGCTTGAAGCGGCGCTCCGGAGCGCTGCGCTGCCGCTCTACTGAGCTGTGCGCGAATTAGCCGCTTCTTCGCCTCCGAGAGGCAGAGATCGCGGTTGCTTGGAAGAGGCGAAGAACGAAGGCGCAAAGAAGCGGGCTTGCGTGCGAAGCCTTCCGACTGCTGGAGGACGGTGGCTGCCGCTCTCCTGCCTCTTGAATTCACTCTCGGCAAGCGAATGGAAAGCGTTCCAGGACAACTTGCCTGGGTTTTGACTTGGTCCTGATGCGTCCCACCTTGGCAAGTCTTGCTCGTCGCCAGAGGCTGCGAGATGCACAGAAGACGGTGGCAGCTGCTGAAAAGAAGGGCAGCGGTGAGTTTGTCGACAAGCAAGAACATAGGCAGCTGCCTGTGCTTGGGAAGGAGCAGCTGCCTGGTTTTGGCAATTGCCTTCACAGCGCCCAGAAGCCCGGTGCTCTGCTGCTTTGTTTTTCGCAGTCAGTCAATTGCACACTAGTGAAGCTGAGCCAGGCTCTTCAGCTTTGCTGCTTTTGAGCATCTGTGCTCCACTTATGCTCTGTGACATCTCTGGAGGTTGTTTGCCTCGGCCAGGCTGGCAAGTGCCCGCTAGTACCTAGAGCTGGGCAGGAGAGGGCAGAGAGCACTTCCATCTGACAGCAGGTTGCAGATTGCCTCGGAAAGAGCCGTGTCCTTGGAATGTGCAGCAAATCCTCTTTCTTTGCAAACCGCGGTTAGTGTGCAGTGCAGGTCCACTCTCCCCTTGCCAAATGGAGTGGGAAAGCTTTTCGCTAAGATAGAGACGACTAGAGAGGCAGAAGCGCGGCTCCGGAGCTATCCGGAGGAAAGTGCCGCTTGCCGGCGTCTTTCGGCTTGAAGCGGCGCTCCGGAGTGCTGCGCTGCCGCTCTACTGAGCTGTGCGCGAATTAGCCGCTTCTTCGCCTCCGAGAGGCAGAGATCGCGGTTGCTTGGAAGAGGCGAAGAACGAAGGCGCAAAGAAGCGGGCTTGCGTGCGAAGCCTTCCGACTGCTGGAGGACGGTGGCTGCCGCTCTCCTGCCTCTTGAATTCACTCTCGGCAAGCGAATGGAAAGCGTTCCAGGACAACTTGCCTGGGTTTTGACTTGGTCCTGATGCGTCCCACCTTGGCAAGTCTTGCTCGTCGCCAGAGGCTGCGAGATGCACAGAAGACGGTGGCAGCTGCTGAAAAGAAGGGCAGCGGTGAGTTTGTCGACAAGCAAGAACATAGGCAGCTGCCTGTGCTTGGGAAGGAGCAGCTGCCTGGTTTTGGCAATTGCCTTCACAGCGCCCAGAAGCCCGGTGCTCTGCTGCTTTGTTTTTCGCAGTCAGTCAATTGCACACTAGTGAAGCTGAGCCAGGCTCTTCAGCTTTGCTGCTTTTGAGCATCTGTGCTCCACTTATGCTCTGTGACATCTCTGGAGGTTGTTTGCCTCGCCCAGGCTGGCAAGTGCCCGCTAGTACCTAGAGCTGGGCAGGAGAGGGCAGAGAGCACTTCCATCTGACAGCAGGTTGCAGATTGCCTCGGAAAGAGCCGTGTCCTTGGAATGTGCAGCAAATCCTCTTTCTTTGCAAACCGCGGTTAGTGTGCAGTGCAGGTCCACTCTCCCCTTGCCAAGTGGAGTGGGAAAGCTTTTCGCTAAGCTAGAGACGACTAGAGAGGCAGAAGCGCGGCTCCGGAGCTATCCGGAGGAAAGTGCCGCTTGCCGGCGTCTTTCGGCTTGAAGCGGCGCTCCGGAGCGCTGCGCTGCCGCTCTACTGAGCTGTGCGCGAATTAGCCGCTTCTTCGCCTCCGAGAGGCAGAGATCGCGGTTGCTTGGAAGAGGCGAAGAACGAAGGCGCAAAGAAGCGGGCTTGCGTGCGAAGCCTTCCGACTGCTGGAGGACGGTGGCTGCCGCTCTCCTGCCTCTTGAATTCACTCTCGGCAAGCGAATGGAAAGCGTTCCAGGACAACTTGCCTGCGTTTTGACTTGGTCCTGATGCGTCCCACCTTGGCAAGTCTTGCTCGTCGCCAGAGGCTGCGAGATGCACAGAAGACGGTGGCAGCTGCTGAAAAGAAGGGCAGCGGTGAGTTTGTCGACAAGCAAGAACATAGGCAGCTGCCTGTGCTTGGGAAGGAGCAGCTGCCTGGTTTTGGCAATTGCCTTCACAGCGCCCAGAAGCCCGGTGCTCTGCTGCTTTGTTTTTCGCAGTCAGTCAATTGCACACTAGTGAAGCTGAGCCAGGCTCTTCAGCTTTGCTGCTTTTGAGCATCTGTGCTCCACTTATGCTCTGTGACATCTCTGGAGGTTGTTTGCCTCGGCCAGGCTGGCAAGTGCCCGCTAGTACCTAGAGCTGGGCAGGAGAGGGCAGAGAGCACTTCCATCTGACAGCAGGTTGCAGATTGCCTCGGAAAGAGCCGTGTCCTTGGAATGTGCAGCAAATCCTCTTTCTTTGCAAACCGCGGTTAGTGTGCAGTGCAGGTCCACTCTCCCCTTGCCAAGTGGAGTGGGAAAGCTTTTCGCTAAGATAGAGACGACTAGAGAGGCAGAAGCGCGGCTCCGGAGCTATCCGGAGGAAAGTGCCGCTTCCCGGCGTCTTTCGGCTTGAAGCGGCGCTCCGGAGCGCTGCGCTGCCGCTCTACTGAGCTGTGCGCGAATTAGCCGCTTCTTCGCCTCCGAGAGGCAGAGATCGCGGTTGCTTGGAAGAGGCGAAGAACGAAGGCGCAAAGAAGCGGGCTTGCGTGCGAAGCCTTCCGACTGCTGCAGGACGGTGGCTGCCGCTCTCCTGCCTCTTGAATTCACTCTCGGCAAGCGAATGGAAAGCGTTCCAGGACAACTTGCCTGCGTTTTGACTTGGTCCTGATGCGTCCCACCTTGGCAAGTCTTGCTCGTCGCCAGAGGCTGCGAGATGCACAGAAGACGGTGGCAGCTGCTGAAAAGAAGGGCAGCGGTGAGTTTGTCGACAAGCAAGAACATAGGCAGCTGCCTGTGCTTGGGAAGGAGCAGCTGCCTGGTTTTGGCAATTGCCTTCACAGCGCCCAGAAGCCCGGTGCTCTGCTGCTTTGTTTTTCGCAGTCAGTCAATTGCACACTAGTGAAGCTGAGCCAGGCTCTTCAGCTTTGCTGCTTTTGAGCATCTGTGCTCCACTTATGCTCTGTGACATCTCTGGAGGTTGTTTGCCTCGGCCAGGCTGGCAAGTGCCCGCTAGTACCTAGAGCTGGGCAGGAGAGGGCAGAGAGCACTTCCATCTGATAGCAGGTTGCAGATTGCCTCGGAAAGAGCCGTGTCCTTGGAATGTGCAGCAAATCCTCTTTCTTTGCAAACCGCGGTTAGTGTGCAGTGCAGGTCCACTCTCCCCTTGCCAAGTGGAGTGGGAAAGCTTTTCGCTAAGCTAGAGACGACTAGAGAAGCAGAAGCGCGGCTCCGGAGCTATCCGGAGGAAAGTGCCGCTTCCCGGCGTCTTTCGGCTTGAAGCGGCGCTCCGGAGCGCTGCGCTGCCGCTCTACTGAGCTGTGCGCGAATTAGCCGCTTCTTCGCCTCCGAGAGGCAGAGATCGCGGTTGCTTGGAAGAGGCGAAGAACGAAGGCGCAAAGAAGCGGGCTTGCGTGCGAAGCCTTCCGACTGCTGGAGGACGGTGGCTGCCGCTCTCCTGCCTCTTGAATTCACTCTCGGCAAGCGAATGGAAAGCGTTCCAGGACAACTTGCCTGCGTTTTGACTTGGTCCTGATGCGTCCCACCTTGGCAAGTCTTGCTCGTCGCCAGAGGCTGCGAGATGCACAGAAGACGGTGGCAGCTGCTGAAAAGAAGGGCAGCGGTGAGTTTGTCGACAAGCAAGAACATAGGCAGCTGCCTGTGCTTGGGAAGGAGCAGCTGCCTGGTTTTGGCAATTGCCTTCACAGCGCCCAGAAGCCCGGTGCTCTGCTGCTTTGTTTTTCGCAGTCAGTCAATTGCACACTAGTGAAGCTGAGCCAGGCTCTTCAGCTTTGCTGCTTTTGAGCATCTGTGCTCCACTTATGCTCTGTGACATCTCTGGAGGTTGTTTGCCTCGGCCAGGCTGGCAAGTGCCCGCTAGTACCTAGAGCTGGGCAGGAGAGGGCAGAGAGCACTTCCATCTGACAGCAGGTTGCAGATTGCCTCGGAAAGAGCCGTGTCCTTGGAATGTGCAGCAAATCCTCTTTCTTTGCAAACCGCGGTTAGTGTGCAGTGCAGGTCCACTCTCCCCTTGCCAAATGGAGTGGGAAAGCTTTTCGCTAAGATAGAGACGACTAGAGAGGCAGAAGCGCGGCTCCGGAGCTATCCGGAGGAAAGTGCCGCTTCCCGGCGTCTTTCGGCTTGAAGCGGCGCTCCGGAGTGCTGCGCTGCCGCTCTACTGAGCTGTGCGCGAATTAGCCGCTTCTTCGCCTCCGAGAGGCAGAGATCGCGGTTGCTTGGAAGAGGCGAAGAACGAAGCCGCAAAGAAGCGGGCTTGCGTGCGAAGCCTTCCGACTGCTGGAGGACGGTGGCTGCCGCTCTCCTGCCTCTTGAATTCACTCTCGGCAAGCGAATGGAAAGCGTTCCAGGACAACTTGCCTGGGTTTTGACTTGGTCCTGATGTGTCCCACCTTGGCAAGTCTTGCTCGTCGCCAGAGGCTGCGAGATGCACAGAAGACGGTGGCAGCTGCTGAAAAGAAGGGCAGCGGTGAGTTTGTCGACAAGCAAGAACATAGGCAGCTGCCTGTGCTTGGGAAGGAGCAGCTGCCTGGTTTTGGCAATTGCCTTCACAGCGCCCAGAAGCCCGGTGCTCTGCTGCTTTGTTTTTCGCAGTCAGTCAATTGCACACTAGTGAAGCTGAGCCAGGCTCTTCAGCTTTGCTGCTTTTGAGCATCTGTGCTCCACTTATGCTCTGTGACATCTCTGGAGGTTGTTTGCCTCGCCCAGGCTGGCAAGTGCCCGCTAGTACCTAGAGCTGGGCAGGAGAGGGCAGAGAGCACTTCCATCTGACAGCAGGTTGCAGATTGCCTCGGAAAGAGCCGTGTCCTTGGAATGTGCAGCAAATCCTCTTTCTTTGCAAACCGCGGTTAGTGTGCAGTGCAGGTCCACTCTCCCCTTGCCAAGTGGAGTGGGAAAGCTTTTCGCTAAGCTAGAGACGACTAGAGAGGCAGAAGCGCGGCTCCGGAGCTATCCGGAGGAAAGTGCCGCTTGCCGGCGTCTTTCGGCTTGAAGCGGCGCTCCGGAGCGCTGCGCTGCCGCTCTACTGAGCTGTGCGCGAATTAGCCGCTTCTTCGCCTCCAAGAGGCAGAGATCGCGGTTGCTTGGAAGAGGCGAAGAACGAAGGCGCAAAGAAGCGGGCTTGCGTGCGAAGCCTTCCGACTGCTGGAGGACGGTGGCTGCCGCTCTCCTGCCTCTTGAATTCACTCTCGGCAAGCGAATGGAAAGCGTTCCAGGACAACTTGCCTGGGTTTTGACTTGGTCCTGATGCGTCCCACCTTGGCAAGTCTTGCTCGTCGCCAGAGGCTGCGAGATGCACAGAAGACGGTGGCAGCTGCTGAAAAGAAGGGCAGCGGTGAGTTTGTCGACAAGCAAGAACATAGGCAGCTGCCTGTGCTTGGGAAGGAGCAGCTGCCTGGTTTTGGCAATTGCCTTCACAGCGCCCAGAAGCCCGGTGCTGTGCTGCTTTGTTTTTCGCAGTCAGTCAATTGCACACTAGTGAAGCTGAGCCAGGCTCTTCAGCTTTGCTGCTTTTGAGCATCTGTGCTCCACTTATGCTCTGTGACATCTCTGGAGGTTGTTTGCCTCGGCCAGGCTGGCAAGTGCCCGCTAGTACCTAGAGCTGGGCAGGAGAGGGCAGAGAGCACTTCCATCTGACAGCAGGTTGCAGATTGCCTCGGAAAGAGCCGTGTCCTTGGAATGTGCAGCAAATCCTCTTTCTTTGCAAACCGCGGTTAGTGTGCAGTGCAGGTCCACTCTCCCCTTGCCAAGTGGAGTGGGAAAGCTTTTCGCTAAGATAGAGACGACTAGAGAGGCAGAAGCGCGGCTCCGGAGCTATCCGGAGGAAAGTGCCGCTTCCCGGCGTCTTTCGGCTTGAAGCGGCGCTCCGGAGCGCTGCGCTGCCGCTCTACTGAGCTGTGCGCGAATTAGCCGCTTCTTCGCCTCCGAGAGGCAGAGATCGCGGTTGCTTGGAAGAGGCGAAGAACGAAGCCGCAAAGAAGCGGGCTTGCGTGCGAAGCCTTCCGACTGCTGGAGGACGGTGGCTGCCGCTCTCCTGCCTCTTGAATTCACTCTCGGCAAGCGAATGGAAAGCGTTCCAGGACAACTTGCCTGCGTTTTGACTTGGTCCTGATGCGTCCCACCTTGGCAAGTCTTGCTCGTCGCCAGAGGCTGCGAGATGCACAGAAGACGGTGGCAGCTGCTGAAAAGAAGGGCAGCGGTGAGTTTGTCGACAAGCAAGAACATAGGCAGCTGCCTGTGCTTGGGAAGGAGCAGCTGCCTGGTTTTGGCAATTGCCTTCACAGCGCCCAGAAGCCCGGTGCTGTGCTGCTTTGTTTTTCGCAGTCAGTCAATTGCACACTAGTGAAGCTGAGCCAGGCTCTTCAGCTTTGCTGCTTTTGAGCATCTGTGCTCCACTTATGCTCTGTGACATCTCTGGAGGTTGTTTGCCTCGCCCAGGCTGGCAAGTGCCCGCTAGTACCTAGAGCTGGGCAGGAGAGGGCAGAGAGCACTTCCATCTGACAGCAGGTTGCAGATTGCCTCGGAAAGAGCCGTGTCCTTGGAATGTGCAGCAAATCCTCTTTCTTTGCAAACCGCGGTTAGTGTGCAGTGCAGGTCCACTCTCCCCTTGCCAAGTGGAGTGGGAAAGCTTTTCGCTAAGCTAGAGACGACTAGAGAGGCAGAAGCGCGGCTCCGGAGCTATCCGGAGGAAAGTGCCGCTTCCCGGCGTCTTTCGGCTTGAAGCGGCGCTCTGGAGGACGGTGGCTGCCGCTCTCCTGCCTCTTGAATTCACTCTCGGCAAGCGAATGGAAAGCGTTCCAGGACAACTTGCCTGCGTTTAATCCAAACGATTGAAGATACTTCCCAGACCTAACCTGCCCCCACCTCCAACCTGTGCTGCCTTGACAGTCCAACGGGAACTCTACATGCAGACATCAGCAACCTGGAGCGGCAACTTTTCCTTACAGGGAAAAGGACCGGTCCTTTTCTCGAGGAGCCTGTGGCCATGAGTGGCCGGCCGCCTCCAAAACACCAAACGATTAAAGATATGTCCCAGACCCAACGTGCCCCCAACTCAAATTTGAGCTGCCCCGACAGTCCAAAGGGAACCCTACAAACTGACATCAGCAACCTGGACCGGCAACCTTTCCTTAAAAGGGAATACGGCCGGTGTTTGTCTGAAGGGGTCTTTGGCCTTGAGTGGCCGGCCGCCTCCAAAAAATCCAAACGATTAAAGATATGTCCCAGACCTAACCTGCCCCCACCACAAACTTGTGCTGCGCTGACAGTCCCAAGAGAACGCTATAAACTGACATGAGGAACCTGGGCTGGCAACTTTTCCTTCAAATGCAAAAGGGCCGGTGTTTGTCTCTCGGGGCCTGTGGCCTGGAGTGGCTGGCCGCCTCCGAAAATCCAAATGATTAAGGATATGTCCCAGACCCAACCTGCCCCCACCTCAAAACCTGTGCTTCCCTGACAGTCCCAAGGGAACCCTACGAACTGACAGCACGAACCAGGGCTGACCTTATATCTTTCCAAGAAAAAATGGCTAGTGTTTGTCTGAAGGGGCCTTGGGCCTTGAGTGGCCGGACGCCTCCAAAAAATCCAAACGATTAAAGATATGTCCCAGACCCAACCTGCCCCCACCTCAAATTTGTGCTGCCCTGACAGTCCAAAGGGAACCGTACAAACTGACATCAGCAACCTGGACCGGCAACTTTTCCTTAAAAGGGAATACGGCCGGTGTTTGTCTCCAAGGGCCTTTGGCCTTGAGTGGCCGGCCGCCTCCAAAAAATCCAAATGATTAAGGATATGTCCCAGACCCAACCGGCCCCCACCTCAAACCTGTGCTTCCCAGACAGTCCCAAGGGAACCCTACAAACTGACATCAGCAACAAGGGCTGGCAACTTTTCCTTCACAGGGAAAAGGGCCGGTGTTTGTCTCCAAAGGCCAGTGTCCCTGAGTAGCCGGATGCCTCAAAGAAATCCAAACAATTAAGGATATGTCCCAGACCCAACCGGCAACCTCCTCTAACCTGTGCTACCCTGACAGTCCCTAGGAAAACCTACAAAGTGACAGCAGGAACCTGGGCTGGACACTTTTCCTTCACAGGGAAAATGGCCGGTGTTTTCCTGCAGGGGCCTTTCTCCCTGAGTGGCCGGACGCCTCCAAAAAATCCAAATGACTAAAGATATTTCCCAGACCTAACCTGCCCCCACCTCAAACCTGTTCTGCCTTGACAGTCCAACGGGAACTCTACCTGCAGACATCAGCAACCTGGACCGGCAACTTTTCCTTACAAGGAAAAGGAGCGGTCTTTTTCCCGAGGAGCCTGTGGCCTTGAGTGGTCGGGCGCCTCCAGAAATCCAAACGATTAAAGATATGTCCCAGACTTAACCTGCCCCCACCTCAAGATTGTGCTGCCTTGACAGTCCCAAGGGAACCCTGTAAACTGACAAGAGGAACCTGGGCTGGCAACTTTTCCTTCACAGGGTAAAAGGGCCGGTGTTTGTCTTCAGGAACCTTTGTCCCAGAGTGGCCGGCCGCCTCCAAAATCTCCAAACGATTAAAGATATGTCCCAGACCCAACCTGCCCCCACCTCAAACCTGTGCTGCCCTGACAGTCCCAAGGGAACCCTACCTGCTGACATCAGGAACCTGGGGGGACCATATTTCTTTCCTAGAAAAAATTGCTCGTGTCTTCCTGCAGGGGTCTTTGTCCCTGAGTGGCCGGACGCCTCCAAAAAATCCAAATGACTAAAGATATTTCCCAGACCTAACCTGCCCCCACCTCAAACCTGTGCTGCCCTGACAGTCCCAAGGGAACCCTACAAACTGACATCAGCAACCAGGGCTGGCAACTTTTCCTTAACAGGGAATACGGCCGGTGTTTGTCTCCAAGGGCCTTTGGCCTTGAGTGGCCGGCCGCCTCCAAAAAACCAAACGATTAAAGATATGTCCCAGACCTAACCTGCCTCCACCACAAACTTGTGCTGCCCTGACAGTCCCAAGAGAACGCTATAAACTGACATGAGGAACCTGGGCTGGCAACTTTTCCTTCAAAGGCAAAAGGGCCGGTGTTTGTCTCTCGGGTCCTGTGGCCTGGAGTGGCCGGCCGCCTCCGAAAATCCAAATGATTAAGGATATGTCCCAGACCCAACCAGCCCCCACCTCAAATTTGTGCTGCCCTGACAGTCCCAAGGGAGCCCTACAAACTGACAGCAGGAACCAGGTCTGACCTTATATCTTTCCAAGAAAAAATGGCCAGTGTTTGTCTCCAAGGGGCCTTTGGCCTTGAGTGGCCGGTTGCCTCCAAAAATCCAAACGATTAAAGATATGTCCCAGACCCAACCTGCCCCCACCTCAAACCTGTGCTTTCCAGATAGTCCCAAGGGAACCCTACAAACTGACATCAGCAACCTGGGCTGGCAACTTTTCCTTAATAGGGAAAAGGGCCAGTGTTTGTCTCCAAGGGCCTTTGGCATTGAGTGGCCGGACGCCTCCAAAAAATCCATATGATTAAGGATATGTCCCAGACCCAACCGGCAACCTCCTCTAACCTGTGCTACCCTGACAGCCCCTAGGAAAACCAACAAAGTGACAGCAGGAACCTGGGCTGGACACTTTTCCTTAACAGGGAAAATGGCCGGTGTTTGTCTCCAAGGGCCAGTGTCCCTGAGTAGCCGGACGCCTCAAAGAAATCCAAACAATTAAGGATATGTCCCAGACCCAACTGGCTCCGACCTCAAAGCTGTGCTGCCTTGACAGTCCCAAGGGAACTCTACCTGCAGACATCAGCAACCTGGAGCGGCAACTTTTCCTTACAGGGACAAGGACCGGTCTTTTTCTCGAGGAGCCTGTGGCCATGAGTGGCCGGCCGCCTCCAAAACACCAAACGATTAAAGATATGTCCCAGACCCAACGTGCCCCCAACTCAAATTTGAGCTGCCCCGACAGTCCAAAGGGAACCCTACAAACTGACATCAGCAACCTGGACCGGCAACCTTTCCTTAAAAGGGAATACGGCCGGTGTTTGTCTGAAGGGGCCTTTGGCCTTGAGTGGCCGGCCGCCTCCAAAAAATCCAAACGATTAAAGATATGTCCCAGACCTAACCTGCCCCCACCACAAACTTGTGCTGCGCTGACAGTCCCAAGAGAACGCTATAAACTGACATGAGGAACCTGGGCTGGCAACTTTTCCTTCAAATGCAAAAGGACCGGTGTTTGTCTCTCGGGGCCTGTGGCCTGGAGTGGCTGGCCGCCTCCGAAAATCCAAATGATTAAGGATATGTCCCAGACCCAACCTGCCCCCACCTCAAAACCTGTGCTTCCCTGACAGTCCCAAGGGAACCCTACGAACTGACAGCACGAACCAGGGCTGACCATATATCTTTCCAAGAAAAAATGGCCAGTGTTTGTCTGAAGGGGCCTTTGGCCTTGAGTGGCCGGCTGCCTCCAAAATTCCAAACGATTAAAGATATTTCCCAGACCCAACCTGCCCCCACCTCAAACCTGTGCTTCCCTGACAGTCCCAAGGGAACCCTACAAACTGACATCAGCAACCAGGTCTGGCAACTTTTCCTTAACAGGGAAAAGGGCCAGTGTTTGTATCCAAGGGCCTTTGACCTTGAGTAGCCGGCCGCCTCCAAAAAATCCAAACGATTAAAGATATGTCCCAGACCTAACCTGCCTCCACCACAAACTTGTGCTGCCCTGACAGTCCCAAGAGAACGCTATAAACTGACATGAGGAACCTGGGCTGGCAACTTTTCCTTCAAAGGCAAAAGGGCCGGTGTTTGTCTCTCGGGGCCTGTGGCCCTGAGTGGCTGGCCGCCTCCGAAAATCTCCAAATGATTAAGGATATGTCCCAGACCCAACCGGCCGCCACCTCAAAACCTGTGCTTCCCTGACAGTCCCAAGGGAACCCTACAAACTGACATCAGCAACAAGGGCTGGCAACTTTTCCTTAACAGGGAATACGGCCGGTGTTTGTCTCCAAGGGGCCTTTGTCCCTGAGTAGACGGATGCCTCCAAAAAATCCAAACGATTAATGATATGTCCCAGACTTAATCTGCCCCACCAGAAACTTGTGCTGCCCTGACAGTCCCCAAGGAACCCTATAAACTGACAAGAGGAACCTGGGCTGGCAACTTTTCCTTCACAGGGAAAAGGGCCGGTGTTTGTCTTTAGGAGCCTGTGACCCAGAGTGGCCGGCCGCCTCCAAAATCTCCAAACGATTAAAGATATGTCCCAGACCCAACCTGCCCCCACCTCTTACATGTGCTGCCCTGACAGTCTCAAGAGAACTCTACTAACTGACATCAGGAACCTGGTCTTGCAAATTTTCGTTCAAAGGGAAAAGGGCCGGTGTTTGTCTTCAGGAGCCTTGGTCCCAGAGTGGCCGGCCGCCTCCAAAATATCCAAACGATTAAAGATATGTCCCAGACCCAACCTACCCCCACCTCAAACCTGTGCTGCCCTGACAGTCCCAAGGGAACCCTACAAACTGACATCAGCAACCAGGGCTGGCAACTTTTCCTTAACAGGGAAGAGGGCCGGTGTTTGTCTCCAAGGGCCAGTGTCCCTGAGTAGCCGGACGCCTCAAAGAAATCCAAACAATTAAGGATATGTCCCAGACCCAACTGGCTCCCACCTCAGAACTGTGCTGCCTTGACAGTCCCAAGGGAACTCTACCTGCAGACATCAGCAACCTGGAGCAGCAACTTTTCCTTACAGGGACAAGGACCGGTCTTTTTCTCGAGGAGCCTGTGGCCATGAGTGGCCGGCCGCCTCCAAAACACCAAACGATTAAAGATATGTCCCAGACCCAACCAGCCCCCAACTCAAATTTGAGCTGCCCCGACAGTCCAAAGGGAACCCTACAAACTGACATCAGCAACCTGGACCGGCAACCTTTCCTTAAAAGGGAATACGGCCGGTGTTTGTCTGAAGGGGCCTTTGGCCTTGAGTGGCCGGCCGCCTCCAAAAAATCCAAACGATTAAAGATATGTCCCAGACCTAACCTGCCCCCACCACAAACTTGTGCTGCGCTGACAGTCCCAAGAGAACGCTATAAACTGACATGAGGAACCTGGGCTGGCAACTTTTCCTTCAAATGCAAAAGGGCCGGTGTTTGTCTCTCGGGGCCTGTCGCCTGGAGCGGCTGGCCGCCTCCGAAAATCCAAATGATTAAGGATATGTCCCAGACCAAACCTGCCCCCACCTCAAAACCTGTGCTTCCCTGACAGTCCCAAGGGAACCCTACGAACTGACAGCACGAACCAGGGCTGACCTTATATCTTTCCAAGAAAAAATGGCCAGTGTTTGTCTAAAGGGGCCTTGGGCCTTGAGTGGCCGGACGCCTCCAAAAAATCCAAACGATTAAAGATATGTCCCAGACCTAACCTGCCTCCACCTCAAATTTGTGCTGCCCTGACAGTCCCAAGGGAACCCTTCAAACGGACAGCAGGAACCAGGTCTTACCTTATATCTTTCCAAGAAAAAATGGCCAGTGTTTGTCTCCAAGGGGCCTTTGGCCTTGAGTGGCCGGCTGCCTCCAAAAATCCAAACGATTAAAGATATTTCCCAGACCCAACCTGCCCCCACCTCAAACCTGTGCTTCCCTGACAGTCCCAAGGGAACCCTACAAACTGACATCAGCAACAAGGGCTGGCAACTTTTCCTTAACAGGGAAAAGGGCCAGTGTTTGTCTCCAAGGGCCTTTGGCATTGAGTAGCCGGACGCCTCCAAAAAATCCAAATGATTAAGGATATGTCCCAGACCCAACCGGCCCCCACCTCAAACCTGTGCTTCCCAGACAGTCCCAAGGGAACCCTACAAACTGACATCAGCAACCTGGGCTGGCAACTTTTCCTTCACAGGGAATACGGCCGGTGTTTGTCTCCAAGGGCCTTTGGCCTTGAGTGGCCGGCCGCCTCCAAAAAACCAAACGATTAAAGATATGTCCCAGACCTAACCTGCCTCCACCACAAACTTGTGCTGCCCTGACAGTCCCAAGAGAACGCTATAAACTGACATGAGGAACCTGGGCTGGCAACTTTCCCTTCAAAGGCAAAAGGGCCGGTGTTTGCCTCTCGGGTCCTGTGGCCTGGAGTGGCCGGCCGCCTCCGAAAATCCAAATGATTAAGGATATGTCCCAGACCCAACCTGCCCCCACCTCAAATTTGTGCTGCCCTGACAGTCCCAAGGGAACCCTACAAACTGACAGCAGGAACCAGGTCTGACCTTATATCTTTCCAAGAAAAAATGGCCAGTGTTTGTCTGAAGGGGCCTTTGGCCATGAGTGGCCGGCTGCCTCCAAAAATCCAAACGATTAAAGATATTTCCCAGACCCAACCTGCCCCCACCTCAAACCTGTGCTTCCCTGACAGTCCCAAGGGAACCCTACAAACTGACATCAGCAACAAGGGCTGGCAACTTTTCCTTAACAGGGAAAAGGGCCAGTGTTTGTCTCCAAGGGCCTTTGGCATTGAGTGGCCGGACGCCTCCAAAAAATCCAAATGATTAAGGATATGTCCCAGACCTAACCTGCCCCCACCTCAAACCTGTGCTTCCCAGACAGTCCCAAGGGAACCCTACAAACTGACATCAGCAACCTGGGCTGGCAACTTTTCCTTCAAAGGCAAAAGGGCCGGTGTTTGTCTCTCGGGGCCTGTGGCCTGGAGTGGCCGGCCGCCTCCAAAAATCCAAATGATTAAGGATATGTCCCAGACCCAACCTGCCCCCACCTCAAACCTGTGCTGCCCTGACAGTCCCAAGGGAACCCTACAAACTGACCGCAGGAACCAGGGCTGACCATATATCTTTCCAAGAAAAAATGGCCAGTGTTTGTCTCCAAGGGGCCTTTGGCCTTGAGTGGCCGGACTCCTCCAAAATTCCAAACGATTAAAGATATGTCCCAGACCCAACCTGCCCCCACCTCTAACCTGTGCTGCCCTGACAGTCCCGAGGGAACCCTACAAGCTGACATCAGCAACAAGGGCTGGCAACTTTTCCTTAACAGGGAATACGGCCGGTGTTTGTCACCAAGGGGCCTTTGTCCCTGAGTAGACGGATGCCTCCAAAAAATCCAAACGATTAAAGATACTTCCCAGACCTAACCTGCCCCCACCTCCAACCTGTGCTGCCTTGACAGTCCAACGGGAACTCTACATGCAGACATCAGCAACCTGGAGCGGCAACTTTTCCTTACAGGGAAAAGGAGCGGTCTTTTTCTCGAGGAGCCTGTGGACTTTTGTGGCCGGCTGCCTCCAAAAAACCAAACGATTAAAGATATGTCCCAGACCTAACCTGCCCCCACCTCAAATTTGTGCTGCCTTGACAGTCCCAAGGGAACCTTATAAACTGACAAGAGGAACCTGTGCTGGCAACTTTTCCTTCAAAAGGAAAAGGGCCGGTGTTTGTCTCTCGGGGCCTGTGGCCTGGAGTGGCCGGCCGCCTCCAAAAATCCAAATGATTAAGGATATGTCCCAGACCCAACCTGCCCCCACCTCAAAACCTGTGCTTCCCTGACAGTCCCAAGGGAACCCTACGAACTGACAGCAGGAACCAGGGCTGACCATATATCTTTCCAAGAAAAAATGGCCAGTGTTTGTCTAAAGGGGCCTTTGGCCTTGTGTGGCCGGCTGCCTCCAAAATTCCAAACGATTAAAGATATTTCCCAGACCCAACCTGCCCCCACCTCAAACCTGTGCTTCCCTGACAGTCCCAAGGGAACCCTACAAACTGACATCAGCAACCAGGTCTGGCAACTTTTCCTTAACAGGGAAAAGGGCCGGTGTTTGTCTCCAAGGGCCTTTGACCTTGAGTAGCCGGCCGCCTCCAAAAAATCCAAACGATTAAAGATATGTCCCAGACCTAACCTGCCTCCACCACAAACTTGTGCTGCCCTGACAGTCCCAAGAGAACGCTATAAACTGACATGAGGAACCTGGGCTGGCAACTTTTCCTTCAAAGGCAAAAGGGCCGGTGTTTGTCTCTCGGGGCCTGTGGCCCTGAGTGGCTGGCCGCCTCCGAAAATCTCCAAATGATTAAGGATATGTCCCAGACCCAACCGGCCGCCACCTCAAAACCTGTGCTTCCCTGACAGTCCCAAGGGAACCCTACAAACTGACATCAGCAACAAGGGCTGGCAACTTTTCCTTAACAGGGAATACGGCCGGTGTTTGTCTCCAAGGGGCCTTTGTCCCTGAGTAGACGGATGCCTCCAAAAAATCCAAACGATTAATGATATGTCCCAGACTTAATCTGCCCCACCAGAAACTTGTGCTGCCCTGACAGTCCCCAAGGAACCCTATAAACTGACAAGAGGAACCTGGGCTGGCAACTTTTCCTTCACAGGGAAAAGGGCCGGTGTTTGTCTTCAGGAGCCTGTGACCCGGAGTGGCCGGCCGCCTCCAAAATCTCCAAACGATTAAAGATATGTCCCAGACCCAACCTGCCCCCACCTCTTACATGTGCTGCCCTGACAGTCTCAAGAGAACTCTACTAACTGACATCAGGAACCTGGTCTAGCAAATTTTCGTTCAAAGGGAAAAGGGCCGGTGTTTGTCTTCAGGAGCCTGTGACCCGGAGTGGCCGGCCGCCTCCAAAATCTCCAAACGATTAAAGATATGTCCCAGACCCAACCTACCCCCACCTCAAACCTGTACTTCCCTGACAGTCCCAAGGGAACCCTACAAACTGACATCAGCAACCAGGGCTGGCAACTTTACCTTAACAGGGAAGAGGGCCGGTGTTTGTCTCCAAGGGCCAGTGTCCCTGAGTAGCCGGACGCCTCAAAGAAATCCAAACAATTAAGGATATGTCCCAGACCCAACTGGCTCCCACCTCAGAACTGTGCTGCCTTGACAGTCCCAAGGGAACTCTACCTGCAGACATCAGCAACCTGGAGCAGCAACTTTTCCTTACAGGGACAAGGACCGGTCTTTTTCTCGAGGAGCCTGTGGCCATGAGTGGCCGGCCGCCTCCAAAAATCCAAATGATTAAGGATATGTCCCAGACCCAACCAGCCCCCACCTCAAAACCTTTTCTTCCCTGACAGTCCCAAGGGAACCCTACAAACTGACCGCAGGAACCAGGGCTGACCATATATCTTTCCAAGAAAAAATGGCCAGTGTTTGTCTCCAAGGGCCTTTGGCATTGAGTGGCCGGACGCCTCCAAAAAATCCAAACGATTAAAGATATGTCCCAGACCTAACCTGCCCCCACCACAAACTTGTGCTGCGCTGACAGTCCCAAGAGAACGCTATAAACTGACATGAGGAACCTGGGCTGGCAACTTTTCCTTCAAATGCAAAAGGGCCGGTGTTTGTCTCTCGGGGCCTGTGGCCTGGAGGGGCCGGCCGCCTCCGAAAATCCAAATGATTAAGGATATGTCCCAGACCAAACCTGCCCCCACCTCAAAACCTGTGCTTCCCTGACAGTCCCAAGGGAACCCTACGAACTGACAGCACGAACCAGGTCTGACCTTATATCTTTCCAAGAAAAAATGTCTAGTGTTTGTCTGAAGGGGCCTTGGGCCTTGAGTGGCCGGACGCCTCCAAAAAATCCAAACGATTAAAGATATGTCCCAGACCTAACCTGCCTCCACCTCAAATTTGTGCTGCCCTGACAGTCCCAAGGGAACCCTACAAACGGACAGCAGGAACCAGGTCTGACCTTATATCTTTCCAAGAAAAAATGGCCAGTGTTTGTCTCCAAGGGGCCTTTGGCCTTGAGTGGCCGGCTGCCTCCAAAAATCCAAACGATTAAAGATATTTCCCAGACCCAACCTGCCCCCACCTCAAACCTGTGCTTCCCTGACAGTCCCAAGGGAACCCTACAAACTGACATCAGCAACAAGGGCTGGCAACTTTTCCTTAACAGGGAAAAGGGCCAGTGTTTGTCTCCAAGGGCCTTTGGCATTGAGTAGCCGGACGCCTCCAAAAAATCCAAATGATTAAGGATATGTCCCAGACCCAACCGGCCCCCACCTCAAACCTGTGCTTCCCAGACAGTCCCAAGGGAACCCTACAAACTGACATCAGCAACCAGGGCTGGCAACTTTTCCTTAACAGGGAATACGGCCGGTGTTTGTCTCCAAGGGCCTTTGGCCTTGAGTGGCCGGCCGCCTCCAAAAAACCAAACGATTAAAGATATGTCCCAGACCTAACCTGCCTCCACCACAAACTTGTGCTGCCCTGACAGTCCCAAGAGAACGCTATAAACTGACATGAGGAACCTGGGCTGGCAACTTTTCCTTCAAAGGCAAAAGGGCCGGTGTTTGCCTCTCGGGTCCTGTGGCCTGGAGTGGCCGGCCGCCTCCGAAAATCCAAATGATTAAGGATATGACCCAGACCCAACCTGCCCCCACCTCAAATTTGTGCTGCCCTGACAGTCCCAAGGGAACCCTACAAACTGACAGCAGGAACCAGGTCTGACCTTATATCTTTCCAAGAAAAAATGGCCAGTGTTTGTCTCCAAGGGGCCTTTGGCCATGAGTGGCCGGCTGCCTCCAAAAATCCAAACGATTAAAGATATTTCCCAGACCCAACCTGCCCCCACCTCAAACCTGTGCTTCCCTGACAGTCCCAAGGGAACCCTACAAACTGACATCAGCAACAAGGGCTGGCAACTTTTCCTTAACAGGGAAAAGGGCCAGTGTTTGTCTCCAAGGGGCCTTTGTCCCT
>NW_027100352.1:0-54862 GCF_031753505.1 Anomalospiza imberbis | reverse complement strand
CACCACAAACATGAAGCTCATCGCGGATCTCCTTACTAATCTGTGCTGGTGTGACATACTCCTTGCCATCAAGCGTGTGCACTACTTCCAGCTGCTTTTCTGCGATCAGCTTTGTGACAATTTCTATACAGTTCCGTTCTGACAATCTATCAGAAGCAGAAGGAGTCTGCAGTTAATTCTAAGGAAGTACTCACAAAGATACCTTTAAAGTTTGAAACACACTAAACACAGGAAGTACAATGAAGATTGCTTGCAGTTCTTTGCGAATATACTTTTTCAGACAAAGAAATTAATGTACGTATCCTGCTTATCACCCACCAAATCATCCATATGGCTTCACTTCAGTGGGTCTTCTCTGCAAAAACTTTTACTCTCCCCCTGAACAGCTATCAGACCTGTCAGCTGTGAGAACGCACCTGCCGGGTAATTTAGGAACGCCTGTAATTAAAGAATTCGTGGCTATGACACTTCTGTGCATTTCGGATTCATTTTTCTTTAACTGAAACAAGTCCTGGGCAACGTTCTCTCAACAAGTTCTCTCAACTAGTCAAGCAGACAGAAGGGTGAAAACGAGCACTGGAGCCGTGACGATTTTGAGCAACTCGAACTTAGCTGTGACTACACACTCAGTCACTTCCCTGGGCCTTGCCGTGCTCTGGGGTCCCACGAGGGACGCGGAGCTCCAGCAGTCACACAGGGAACGGCAGAAAGGCCGTGGAAGGCCGGGCCCCGCAGGGTGCCCGGACCGGGGGCCGCAGGGGAACGGGGGCGGCCGGCGAGGGGAAGAGGGACTGCAATCGGGCTAGGCGGCGATACTGGCGCCGCCCGGCTCACCTGTGGGCCACCTCGGAGAATTGCGCCCGCTGGAAATCAGCCGCCAGCTGCCGGATCTCCTCCCAGGCCGCCGCCATTGCGCAGCGACACGTCAGCCCCAGTCGGGCGGCGGCGGCAAGCGAGCGGGGCCGGCCTCCGAACGCAGCGCCGCCCGGCGGCGCGGAGGCACCCATGCGCGGCTTTGCTTGTAACCAACAAAACAATGGATTTTGATATAAATTGGGAAAAGAAAAGAAATGTTGAGATTACAATGGGGAAAAAAGTGGCAAGCTTTGGTGCATAGCCCTGCTCTTGCTGCCATGCCATCACTTTTGCTGCCTTTGGCTTGGGCCAAGGTTTTTGAGATTTTTTTTTTTCCTCTGCATAAAATTTCACATCCCCCTTCCCCTCTGTGTCCTCTCATCCTCCGTGATTTTTTCCCTGATTTTGCAGCATTTCTCAGCTTAATTTTAGCATTTTTTCCTCCTTTCCACTACGCCTCGTTTCCTCCAAGACCGTTTTCTTGTGATCACAGCATTTTCAAATTTCACATTTTATGGTTGTTTCGGGAAGGGAAACGAAATCTTGCGGATCCGAAAAGAAAGGCTCCCTAAGACTCTGGAAAGGAGATATGAGACGGTGAAATGCCCTTGAGAAAAAAAGCCAAAAATGGGAAATTGGGAAACGCAGTGAGCACCAGAAATTGGTCTGGGAGCAAAAGAATTGCAGTGGAAAGGAGCAAAACATGCCAAAATTAAGCTGAGAAATGCTGCAAAATCAGGGAAAAAATCACGGAGGAAGAGAGGACACAGAGGGGAAGAGGGATGTGACATGGCATGCAGAGGGAAACAAAAATTTGACAAACCTCGGCCCAAGCCAAAGGCAGCAAAAGTGATGGCATGGCAGCAAGAGCAGGGCTATGCACCAAAGCTTGCCCCTTTGGTCCCCATTGAAATCGCAAGATTTCGTTTCCCTTCCCGAAAGGAAACTTAGTTTCCTTTCGGGAAGGGAAACGAAATCTTGCGGATCCGAAAAGAAAGGCTCCCTAAGACTCTGGAAAGGAGATATGAGCAAGTGAAATGCCCTTGAGAAAAAAAGCCAAAAATGGAAAATTGGGAAACGCAGTGAGCACCAGAAATCGGTCTGGGAGCAAAAGAATTGCAGTGCAAAGGAGCAAAACATGCCAAAATTAAGCTGAGAAATGCTGCAAAATCAGGGAAAAAATCACGGAGGAAGAGAGGACACAGAGGGGAAGAGGGATGTGACATGGCATGCAGAGGGAAACAAAAATTGGAAAAACCTCGGCCCAAGCCAAAGGCAGCAAAAGTGATGGCATGGCAGCAAGAGCAGGGCTATGCACCAAAGCTTGCCCCTTTGGTCCCCATTGAAATCGCAAGATTTCGTTTCCCTTCCCGAAAGGAAACTTAGTTTCCTTTCGGGAAGGGAAACGAAATCTTGCGGATCCGAAAAGAAAGGCTCCCTAAGACTCTGGAAAGGAGATATGAGCAAGTGAAATGCCCTTGAGAAAAAAAGCCAAAAATGGGAAATTGGGAAACGCAGTGAGCACCAGAAATCGGTCTGGGAGCAAAAGAATTGCAGTGGAAAGGAGCAAAACATGCCAAAATTAAGCTGAGAAATGCTGCAAAATCAGGGAAAAAATCACGGAGGAAGAGAGGACACAGAGGGGAAGAGGGATGTGACATGGCATATAGAGGGAAACAAAAATTGGAAAAACCTCGGCCCAAGCCAAAGGCAGCAAAAGTGACGGCATGGCAGCAAGAGCAGGGCTATGCACCAAAGCTTGCCCCTTTGGTCCCCATTGAAATCGCAAGATTTCGTTTCCCTTCCCGAAAGGAAACTTAGTTTCCTTTCGGGAAGGGAAACGAAATCTTGCGGATCCGAAAAGAAAGGCTCCCTAAGACTCTGGAAAGGCGATATGAGCAAGTGAAATGCCCTTGAGAAAAAAAGCCAAAAATGGGAAATTGGGAAACGCAGTGAGCACCAGAAATCGGTCTGGGAGCAAAAGAATTGCAGTGGAAAGGAGCAAAACATGCCAAAATTAAGCTGAGAAATGCTGCAAAATCAGGGAAAAAATCACGGAGGAAGAGAGGACACAGAGGGGAAGAGGGATGTGACATGGCATGCAGAGGGAAACAAAAATTGGAAAAACCTCGGCCCAAGCCAAAGGCAGCAAAAGTGATGGCATGGCAGCAAGAGCAGGGCTATGCACCAAAGCTTGCCCCTTTGGTCCCCATTGAAATCGCAAGATTTCGTTTCCCTTCCCGAAAGGAAACTTAGTTTCCTTTCGGGAAGGGAAACGAAATCTTGCGGATCCGAAAAGAAAGGCTCCCTAAGACTCTGGAAAGGAGATATGAGCAAGTGAAATGCCCTTGAGAAAAAAAGCCAAAAATGGGAAATTGGGAAACGCAGTGAGCACCAGAAATCGGTCTGGGAGCAAAAGAATTGCAGTGGAAAGGAGCAAAACGTGCCAAAATTCAGCTGAGAAATGCTGCAAAATCAGGGAAAAAATCACGGAGGAAGAGAGGACACAGAGGGGAAGAGGGATGTGACATGGCATATAGAGGGAAACAAAAATTTGAAAAACCTCGGCCCAAGCCAAAGGCAGCAAAAGTGACGGCATGGCAGCAAGAGCAGGGCTATGCACCAAAGCTTGCCCCTTTGGTCCCCATTGAAATCGCAAGATTTCGTTTCCCTTCCCGAAAGGAAACTTAGTTTCCTTTCGGGAAGGGAAACGAAATCTTGCGGATCCGAAAAGAAAGGCTCCCTAAGACTCTGGAAAGGAGATATGAGCAAGTGAAATGCCCTTGAGAAAAAAAGCCAAAAATGGGAAATTGGGAAACGCAGTGAGCACCAGAAATCGGTCTGGGAGCAAAAGAATTGCAGTGGAAAGGAGCAAAACATGCCAAAATTAAGCTGAGAAATGCTGCAAAATCAGGGAAAAAATCACGGAGGAAGAGAGGACACAGAGGGGAAGAGGGATGTGACATGGCATATAGAGGGAAACAAAAATTGGAAAAACCTCGGCCCAAGCCAAAGGCAGCAAAAGTGACGGCATGGCAGCAAGAGCAGGGCTATGCACCAAAGCTTGCCCCTTTGGTCCCCATTGAAATCGCAAGATTTCGTTTCCCTTCCCGAAAGGAAACTTAGTTTCCTTTCGGGAAGGGAAACGAAATCTTGCGGATCCGAAAAGAAAGGCTCCCTAAGACTCTGGAAAGGCGATATGAGCAAGTGAAATGCCCTTGAGAAAAAAAGCCAAAAATGGGAAATTGGGAAACGCAGTGAGCACCAGAAATCGGTCTGGGAGCAAAAGAATTGCAGTGGAAAGGAGCAAAACATGCCAAAATTAAGCTGAGAAATGCTGCAAAATCAGGGAAAAAATCACGGAGGAAGAGAGGACACAGAGGGGAAGAGGGATGTGACATGGCATGCAGAGGGAAACAAAAATTGGAAAAACCTCGGCCCAAGCCAAAGGCAGCAAAAGTGATGGCATGGCAGCAAGAGCAGGGCTATGCACCAAAGCTTGCCCCTTTGGTCCCCATTGAAATCGCAAGATTTCGTTTCCCTTCCCGAAAGGAAACTTAGTTTCCTTTCGGGAAGGGAAACGAAATCTTGCGGATCCGAAAAGAAAGGCTCCCTAAGACTCTGGAAAGGAGATATGAGCAAGTGAAATGCCCTTGAGAAAAAAAGCCAAAAATGGGAAATTGGGAAACGCAGTGAGCACCAGAAATCGGTCTGGGAGCAAAAGAATTGCAGTGGAAAGGAGCAAAACGTGCCAAAATTCAGCTGAGAAATGCTGCAAAATCAGGGAAAAAATCACGGAGGAAGAGAGGACACAGAGGGGAAGAGGGATGTGACATGGCATATAGAGGGAAACAAAAATTTGAAAAACCTCGGCCCAAGCCAAAGGCAGCAAAAGTGACGGCATGGCAGCAAGAGCAGGGCTATGCACCAAAGCTTGCCCCTTTGGTCCCCATTGAAATCGCAAGATTTCGTTTCCCTTCCCGAAAGGAAACTTAGTTTCCTTTCGGGAAGGGAAACGAAATCTTGCGGATCCGAAAAGAAAGGCTCCCTAAGACTCTGGAAAGGAGATATGAGCAAGTGAAATGCCCTTGAGAAAAAAAGCCAAAAATGGGAAATTGGGAAACGCAGTGAGCACCAGAAATCGGTCTGGGAGCAAAAGAATTGCAGTGCAAAGGAGCAAAACATGCCAAAATTAAGCTGAGAAATGCTGCAAAATCAGGGAAAAAATCACGGAGGAAGAGAGGACACAGAGGGGAAGAGGGATGTGACATGGCATGCAGAGGGAAACAAAAATTGGAAAAACCTCGGCCCAAGCCAAAGGCAGCAAAAGTGATGGCATGGCAGCAAGAGCAGGGCTATGCACCAAAGCTTGCCCCTTTGGTCCCCATTGAAATCGCAAGATTTCGTTTCCCTTCCCGAAAGGAAACTTAGTTTCCTTTCGGGAAGGGAAACGAAATCTTGCGGATCCGAAAAGAAAGGCTCCCTAAGACTCTGGAAAGGAGATATGAGCAAGTGAAATGCCCTTGAGAAAAAAAGCCAAAAATGGGAAATTGGGAAACGCAGTGAGCACCAGAAATCGGTCTGGGAGCAAAAGAATTGCAGTGCAAAGGAGCAAAACATGCCAAAATTAAGCTGAGAAATGCTGCAAAATCAGGGAAAAAATCACGGAGGAAGAGAGGACACAGAGGGGAAGAGGGATGTGACATGGCATGCAGAGGGAAACAAAAATTGGAAAAACCTCGGCCCAAGCCAAAGGCAGCAAAAGTGATGGCATGGCAGCAAGAGCAGGGCTATGCACCAAAGCTTGCCCCTTTGGTCCCCATTGAAATCGCAAGATTTCGTTTCCCTTCCCGAAAGGAAACTTAGTTTCCTTTCGGGAAGGGAAACGAAATCTTGCGGATCCGAAAAGAAAGGCTCCCTAAGACTCTGGAAAGGAGATATGAGCAAGTGAAATGCCCTTGAGAAAAAAAGCCAAAAATGGGAAATTGGGAAACGCAGTGAGCACCAGAAATCGGTCTGGGAGCAAAAGAATTGCAGTGCAAAGGAGCAAAACATGCCAAAATTAAGCTGAGAAATGCTGCAAAATCAGGGAAAAAATCACGGAGGAAGAGAGGACACAGAGGGGAAGAGGGATGTGACATGGCATGCAGAGGGAAACAAAAATTGGAAAAACCTCGGCCCAAGCCAAAGGCAGCAAAAGTGATGGCATGGCAGCAAGAGCAGGGCTATGCACCAAAGCTTGCCCCTTTGGTCCCCATTGAAATCGCAAGATTTCGTTTCCCTTCCCGAAAGGAAACTTAGTTTCCTTTCGGGAAGGGAAACGAAATCTTGCGGATCCGAAAAGAAAGGCTCCCTAAGACTCTGGAAAGGCGATATGAGCAAGTGAAATGCCCTTGAGAAAAAAAGCCAAAAATGGGAAATTGGGAAACGCAGTGAGCACCAGAAATCGGTCTGGGAGCAAAAGAATTGCAGTGGAAAGGAGCAAAACATGCCAAAATTAAGCTGAGAAATGCTGCAAAATCAGGGAAAAAATCACGGAGGAAGAGAGGACACAGAGGGGAAGAGGGATGTGACATGGCATGCAGAGGGAAACAAAAATTGGAAAAACCTCGGCCCAAGCCAAAGGCAGCAAAAGTGATGGCATGGCAGCAAGAGCAGGGCTATGCACCAAAGCTTGCCCCTTTGGTCCCCATTGAAATCGCAAGATTTCGTTTCCCTTCCCGAAAGGAAACTTAGTTTCCTTTCGGGAAGGGAAACGAAATCTTGCGGATCCGAAAAGAAAGGCTCCCTAAGACTCTGGAAAGGAGATATGAGCAAGTGAAATGCCCTTGAGAAAAAAAGCCAAAAATGGGAAATTGGGAAACGCAGTGAGCACCAGAAATCGGTCTGGGAGCAAAAGAATTGCAGTGGAAAGGAGCAAAACGTGCCAAAATTCAGCTGAGAAATGCTGCAAAATCAGGGAAAAAATCACGGAGGAAGAGAGGACACAGAGGGGAAGAGGGATGTGACATGGCATATAGAGGGAAACAAAAATTTGAAAAACCTCGGCCCAAGCCAAAGGCAGCAAAAGTGACGGCATGGCAGCAAGAGCAGGGCTATGCACCAAAGCTTGCCCCTTTGGTCCCCATTGAAATCGCAAGATTTCGTTTCCCTTCCCGAAAGGAAACTTAGTTTCCTTTCGGGAAGGGAAACGAAATCTTGCGGATCCGAAAAGAAAGGCTCCCTAAGACTCTGGACAGGAGATATGAGCAAGTGAAATGCCCTTGAGAAAAAAAGCCAAAAATGGGAAATTGGGAAACGCAGTGAGCACCAGAAATCGGTCTGGGAGCAAAAGAATTGCAGTGCAAAGGAGCAAAACATGCCAAAATTAAGCTGAGAAATGCTGCAAAATCAGGGAAAAAATCACGGAGGAAGAGAGGACACAGAGGGGAAGAGGGATGTGACATGGCATGCAGAGGGAAACAAAAATTGGAAAAACCTCGGCCCAAGCCAAAGGCAGCAAAAGTGATGGCATGGCAGCAAGAGCAGGGCTATGCACCAAAGCTTGCCCCTTTGGTCCCCATTGAAATCGCAAGATTTCGTTTCCCTTCCCGAAAGGAAACTTAGTTTCCTTTCGGGAAGGGAAACGAAATCTTGCGGATCCGAAAAGAAAGGCTCCCTAAGACTCTGGAAAGGAGATATGAGCAAGTGAAATGCCCTTGAGAAAAAAAGCCAAAAATGGGAAATTGGGAAACGCAGTGAGCACCAGAAATCGGTCTGGGAGCAAAAGAATTGCAGTGGAAAGGAGCAAAACGTGCCAAAATTCAGCTGAGAAATGCTGCAAAATCAGGGAAAAAATCACGGAGGAAGAGAGGACACAGAGGGGAAGAGGGATGTGACATGGCATATAGAGGGAAACAAAAATTTGAAAAACCTCGGCCCAAGCCAAAGGCAGCAAAAGTGACGGCATGGCAGCAAGAGCAGGGCTATGCACCAAAGCTTGCCCCTTTGGTCCCCATTGAAATCGCAAGATTTCGTTTCCCTTCCCGAAAGGAAACTTAGTTTCCTTTCGGGAAGGGAAACGAAATCTTGCGGATCCGAAAAGAAAGGCTCCCTAAGACTCTGGAAAGGAGATATGAGCAAGTGAAATGCCCTTGAGAAAAAAAGCCAAAAATGGGAAATTGGGAAACGCAGTGAGCACCAGAAATCGGTCTGGGAGCAAAAGAATTGCAGTGCAAAGGAGCAAAACATGCCAAAATTAAGCTGAGAAATGCTGCAAAATCAGGGAAAAAATCACGGAGGAAGAGAGGACACAGAGGGGAAGAGGGATGTGACATGGCATGCAGAGGGAAACAAAAATTGGAAAAACCTCGGCCCAAGCCAAAGGCAGCAAAAGTGATGGCATGGCAGCAAGAGCAGGGCTATGCACCAAAGCTTGCCCCTTTGGTCCCCATTGAAATCGCAAGATTTCGTTTCCCTTCCCGAAAGGAAACTTAGTTTCCTTTCGGGAAGGGAAACGAAATCTTGCGGATCCGAAAAGAAAGGCTCCCTAAGACTCTGGAAAGGAGATATGAGCAAGTGAAATGCCCTTGAGAAAAAAAGCCAAAAATGGGAAATTGGGAAACGCAGTGAGCACCAGAAATCGGTCTGGGAGCAAAAGAATTGCAGTGCAAAGGAGCAAAACATGCCAAAATTAAGCTGAGAAATGCTGCAAAATCAGGGAAAAAATCACGGAGGAAGAGAGGACACAGAGGGGAAGAGGGATGTGACATGGCATGCAGAGGGAAACAAAAATTGGAAAAACCTCGGCCCAAGCCAAAGGCAGCAAAAGTGATGGCATGGCAGCAAGAGCAGGGCTATGCACCAAAGCTTGCCCCTTTGGTCCCCATTGAAATCGCAAGATTTCGTTTCCCTTCCCGAAAGGAAACTTAGTTTCCTTTCGGGAAGGGAAACGAAATCTTGCGGATCCGAAAAGAAAGGCTCCCTAAGACTCTGGAAAGGAGATATGAGCAAGTGAAATGCCCTTGAGAAAAAAAGCCAAAAATGGGAAATTGGGAAACGCAGTGAGCACCAGAAATCGGTCTGGGAGCAAAAGAATTGCAGTGCAAAGGAGCAAAACATGCCAAAATTAAGCTGAGAAATGCTGCAAAATCAGGGAAAAAATCACGGAGGAAGAGAGGACACAGAGGGGAAGAGGGATGTGACATGGCATGCAGAGGGAAACAAAAATTGGAAAAACCTCGGCCCAAGCCAAAGGCAGCAAAAGTGATGGCATGGCAGCAAGAGCAGGGCTATGCACCAAAGCTTGCCCCTTTGGTCCCCATTGAAATCGCAAGATTTCGTTTCCCTTCCCGAAAGGAAACTTAGTTTCCTTTCGGGAAGGGAAACGAAATCTTGCGGATCCGAAAAGAAAGGCTCCCTAAGACTCTGGAAAGGCGATATGAGCAAGTGAAATGCCCTTGAGAAAAAAAGCCAAAAATGGGAAATTGGGAAACGCAGTGAGCACCAGAAATCGGTCTGGGAGCAAAAGAATTGCAGTGCAAAGGAGCAAAACATGCCAAAATTAAGCTGAGAAATGCTGCAAAATCAGGGAAAAAATCACGGAGGAAGAGAGGACACAGAGGGGAAGAGGGATGTGACATGGCATGCAGAGGGAAACAAAAATTGGAAAAACCTCGGCCCAAGCCAAAGGCAGCAAAAGTGATGGCATGGCAGCAAGAGCAGGGCTATGCACCAAAGCTTGCCCCTTTGGTCCCCATTGAAATCGCAAGATTTCGTTTCCCTTCCCGAAAGGAAACTTAGTTTCCTTTCGGGAAGGGAAACGAAATCTTGCGGATCCGAAAAGAAAGGCTCCCTAAGACTCTGGAAAGGAGATATGAGCAAGTGAAATGCCCTTGAGAAAAAAAGCCAAAAATGGGAAATTGGGAAACGCAGTGAGCACCAGAAATCGGTCTGGGAGCAAAAGAATTGCAGTGGAAAGGAGCAAAACGTGCCAAAATTCAGCTGAGAAATGCTGCAAAATCAGGGAAAAAATCACGGAGGAAGAGAGGACACAGAGGGGAAGAGGGATGTGACATGGCATATAGAGGGAAACAAAAATTTGAAAAACCTCGGCCCAAGCCAAAGGCAGCAAAAGTGACGGCATGGCAGCAAGAGCAGGGCTATGCACCAAAGCTTGCCCCTTTGGTCCCCATTGAAATCGCAAGATTTCGTTTCCCTTCCCGAAAGGAAACTTAGTTTCCTTTCGGGAAGGGAAACGAAATCTTGCGGATCCGAAAAGAAAGGCTCCCTAAGACTCTGGACAGGAGATATGAGCAAGTGAAATGCCCTTGAGAAAAAAAGCCAAAAATGGGAAATTGGGAAACGCAGTGAGCACCAGAAATCGGTCTGGGAGCAAAAGAATTGCAGTGCAAAGGAGCAAAACATGCCAAAATTAAGCTGAGAAATGCTGCAAAATCAGGGAAAAAATCACGGAGGAAGAGAGGACACAGAGGGGAAGAGGGATGTGACATGGCATGCAGAGGGAAACAAAAATTGGAAAAACCTCGGCCCAAGCCAAAGGCAGCAAAAGTGATGGCATGGCAGCAAGAGCAGGGCTATGCACCAAAGCTTGCCCCTTTGGTCCCCATTGAAATCGCAAGATTTCGTTTCCCTTCCCGAAAGGAAACTTAGTTTCCTTTCGGGAAGGGAAACGAAATCTTGCGGATCCGAAAAGAAAGGCTCCCTAAGACTCTGGAAAGGAGATATGAGCAAGTGAAATGCCCTTGAGAAAAAAAGCCAAAAATGGGAAATTGGGAAACGCAGTGAGCACCAGAAATCGGTCTGGGAGCAAAAGAATTGCAGTGCAAAGGAGCAAAACATGCCAAAATTAAGCTGAGAAATGCTGCAAAATCAGGGAAAAAATCACGGAGGAAGAGAGGACACAGAGGGGAAGAGGGATGTGACATGGCATGCAGAGGGAAACAAAAATTGGAAAAACCTCGGCCCAAGCCAAAGGCAGCAAAAGTGACGGCATGGCAGCAAGAGCAGGGCTATGCACCAAAGCTTGCCCCTTTGGTCCCCATTGAAATCGCAAGATTTCGTTTCCCTTCCCGAAAGGAAACTTAGTTTCCTTTCGGGAAGGGAAACGAAATCTTGCGGATCCGAAAAGAAAGGCTCCCTAAGACTCTGGAAAGGAGATATGAGCAAGTGAAATGCCCTTGAGAAAAAAAGCCAAAAATGGGAAATTGGGAAACGCAGTGAGCACCAGAAATCGGTCTGGGAGCAAAAGAATTGCAGTGCAAAGGAGCAAAACATGCCAAAATTAAGCTGAGAAATGCTGCAAAATCAGGGAAAAAATCACGGAGGAAGAGAGGACACAGAGGGGAAGAGGGATGTGACATGGCATGCAGAGGGAAACAAAAATTGGAAAAACCTCGGCCCAAGCCAAAGGCAGCAAAAGTGATGGCATGGCAGCAAGAGCAGGGCTATGCACCAAAGCTTGCCCCTTTGGTCCCCATTGAAATCGCAAGATTTCGTTTCCCTTCCCGAAAGGAAACTTAGTTTCCTTTCAGGAAGGGAAACGAAATCTTGCGGATCCGAAAAGAAAGGCTCCCTAAGACTCTGGAAAGGAGATATGAGCAAGTGAAATGCCCTTGAGAAAAAAAGCCAAAAATGGGAAATTGGGAAACGCAGTGAGCACCAGAAATCGGTCTGGGAGCAAAAGAATTGCAGTGCAAAGGAGCAAAACATGCCAAAATTAAGCTGAGAAATGCTGCAAAATCAGGGCAAAAATCACGGAGGAAGAGAGGACACAGAGGGGAAGAGGGATGTGACATGGCATGCAGAGGGAAACAAAAATTGGAAAAACCTTGGCCCAAGCCAAAGGCAGCAAAAGTGATGGCATGGCAGCAAGAGCAGGGCTATGCACCAAAGCTTGCCCCTTTGGTCCCCATTGAAATCGCAAGATTTCGTTTCCCTTCCCGAAAGGAAACTTAGTTTCCTTTCGGGAAGGGAAACGAAATCTTGCGGATCCGAAAAGAAAGGCTCCCTAAGACTCTGGAAAGGAGATATGAGCAAGTGAAATGCCCTTGAGAAAAAAAGCCAAAAATGGGAAATTGGGAAACGCAGTGAGCACCAGAAATCGGTCTGGGAGCAAAAGAATTGCAGTGCAAAGGAGCAAAACATGCCAAAATTAAGCTGAGAAATGCTGCAAAATCAGGGAAAAAATCACGGAGGAAGAGAGGACACAGAGGGGAAGAGGGATGTGACATGGCATGCAGAAGGAAACAAAAATTGGAAAAACCTCGGCCCAAGCCAAAGGCAGCAAAAGTGACGGCATGGCAGCAAGAGCAGGGCTATGCACCAAAGCTTGCCCCTTTGGTCCCCATTGAAATCGCAAGATTTCGTTTCCCTTCCCGAAAGGAAACTTAGTTTCCTTTCGGGAAGGGAAACGAAATCTTGCGGATCCGAAAAGAAAGGCTCCCTAAGACTCTGGAAAGGAGATATGAGCAAGTGAAATGCCCTTGAGAAAAAAAGCCAAAAATGGGAAATTGGGAAACGCAGTGAGCACCAGAAATCGGTCTGGGAGCAAAAGAATTGCAGTGCAAAGGAGCAAAACATGCCAAAATTAAGCTGAGAAATGCTGCAAAATCAGGGAAAAAATCACGGAGGAAGAGAGGACACAGAGGGGAAGAGGGATGTGACATGGCATGCAGAGGGAAACAAAAATTTGACAAACCTCGGCCCAAGCCAAAGGCAGCAAAAGTGACGGCATGGCAGCAAGAGCAGGGCTATGCACCAAAGCTTGCCCCTTTGGTCCCCATTGAAATCGCAAGATTTCGTTTCCCTTCCCGAAAGGAAACTTAGTTTCCTTTCGGGAAGGGAAACGAAATCTTGCGGATCCGAAAAGAAAGGCTCCCTAAGACTCTGGAAAGGAGATATGAGCAAGTGAAATGCCCTTGAGAAAAAAAGCCAAAAATGGAAAATTGGGAAACGCAGTGAGCACCAGAAATCGGTCTGGGAGCAAAAGAATTGCAGTGCAAAGGAGCAAAACATGCCAAAATTAAGCTGAGAAATGCTGCAAAATCAGGGAAAAAATCACGGAGGAAGAGAGGACACAGAGGGGAAGAGGGATGTGACATGGCATATAGAGGGAAACAAAAATTGGAAAAACCTCGGCCCAAGCCAAAGGCAGCAAAAGTGACGGCATGGCAGCAAGAGCAGGGCTATGCACCAAAGCTTGCCCCTTTGGTCCCCATTGAAATCGCAAGATTTCGTTTCCCTTCCCGAAAGGAAACTTAGTTTCCTTTCGGGAAGGGAAACGAAATCTTGCGGATCCGAAAAGAAAGGCTCCCTAAGACTCTGGAAAGGAGATATGAGCAAGTGAAATGCCCTTGAGAAAAAAAGCCAAAAATGGGAAATTGGGAAACGCAGTGAGCACCAGAAATCGGTCTGGGAGCAAAAGAATTGCAGTGCAAAGGAGCAAAACATGCCAAAATTAAGCTGAGAAATGCTGCAAAATCAGGGAAAAAATCACGGAGGAAGAGAGGACACAGAGGGGAAGAGGGATGTGACATGGCATGCAGAGGGAAACAAAAATTGGAAAAACCTCGGCCCAAGCCAAAGGCAGCAAAAGTGACGGCATGGCAGCAAGAGCAGGGCTATGCACCAAAGCTTGCCCCTTTGGTCCCCATTGAAATCGCAAGATTTCGTTTCCCTTCCCGAAAGGAAACTTAGTTTCCTTTCGGGAAGGGAAACGAAATCTTGCGGATCCGAAAAGAAAGGCTCCCTAAGACTCTGGAAAGGCGATATGAGCAAGTGAAATGCCCTTGAGAAAAAAAGCCAAAAATGGGAAATTGGGAAACGCAGTGAGCACCAGAAATCGGTCTGGGAGCAAAAGAATTGCAGTGCAAAGGAGCAAAACATGCCAAAATTAAGCTGAGAAATGCTGCAAAATCAGGGAAAAAATCACGGAGGAAGAGAGGACACAGAGGGGAAGAGGGATGTGACATGGCATGCAGAGGGAAACAAAAATTTGACAAACCTCGGCCCAAGCCAAAGGCAGCAAAAGTGATGGCATGGCAGCAAGAGCAGGGCTATGCACCAAAGCTTGCCCCTTTGGTCCCCATTGAAATCGCAAGATTTCGTTTCCCTTCCCGAAAGGAAACTTAGTTTCCTTTCGGGAAGGGAAACGAAATCTTGCGGATCCGAAAAGAAAGGCTCCCTAAGACTCTGGAAAGGAGATATGAGCAAGTGAAATGCCCTTGAGAAAAAAAGCCAAAAATGGGAAATTGGGAAACGCAGTGAGCACCAGAAATCGGTCTGGGAGCAAAAGAATTGCAGTGGAAAGGAGCAAAACATGCCAAAATTAAGCTGAGAAATGCTGCAAAATCAGGGAAAAAATCACGGAGGAAGAGAGGACACAGAGGGGAAGAGGGATGTGACATGGCATGCAGAGGGAAACAAAAATTGGAAAAACCTCGGCCCAAGCCAAAGGCAGCAAAAGTGATGGCATGGCAGCAAGAGCAGGGCTATGCACCAAAGCTTGCCCCTTTGGTCCCCATTGAAATCGCAAGATTTCGTTTCCCTTCCCGAAAGGAAACTTAGTTTCCTTTCGGGAAGGGAAACGAAATCTTGCGGATCCGAAAAGAAAGGCTCCCTAAGACTCTGGAAAGGAGATATGAGCAAGTGAAATGCCCTTGAGAAAAAAAGCCAAAAATGGGAAATTGGGAAACGCAGTGAGCACCAGAAATCGGTCTGGGAGCAAAAGAATTGCAGTGCAAAGGAGCAAAACATGCCAAAATTAAGCTGAGAAATGCTGCAAAATCAGGGAAAAAGTCACGGAGGAAGAGAGGACACAGAGGGGAAGAGGGATGTGACATGGCATGCAGAGGGAAACAAAAATTGGAAAAACCTCGGCCCAAGCCAAAGGCAGCAAAAGTGATGGCATGGCAGCAAGAGCAGGGCTATGCACCAAAGCTTGCCCCTTTGGTCCCCATTGAAATCGCAAGATTTCGTTTCCCTTCCCGAAAGGAAACTTAGTTTCCTTTCGGGAAGGGAAACGAAATCTTGCGGATCCGAAAAGAAAGGCTCCCTAAGACTCTGGAAAGGAGATATGAGCAAGTGAAATGCCCTTGAGAAAAAAAGCCAAAAATGGGAAATTGGGAAACGCAGTGAGCACCAGAAATCGGTCTGGGAGCAAAAGAATTGCAGTGCAAAGGAGCAAAACATGCCAAAATTAAGCTGAGAAATGCTGCAAAATCAGGGAAAAAGTCACGGAGGAAGAGAGGACACAGAGGGGAAGAGGGATGTGACATGGCATGCAGAGGGAAACAAAAATTGGAAAAACCTCGGCCCAAGCCAAAGGCAGCAAAAGTGATGGCATGGCAGCAAGAGCAGGGCTATGCACCAAAGCTTGCCCCTTTGGTCCCCATTGAAATCGCAAGATTTCGTTTCCCTTCCCGAAAGGAAACTTAGTTTCCTTTCGGGAAGGGAAACGAAATCTTGCGGATCCGAAAAGAAAGGCTCCCTAAGACTCTGGAAAGGAGATATGAGCAAGTGAAATGCCCTTGAGAAAAAAAGCCAAAAATGGGAAATTGGGAAACGCAGTGAGCACCAGAAATCGGTCTGGGAGCAAAAGAATTGCAGTGCAAAGGAGCAAAACATGCCAAAATTAAGCTGAGAAATGCTGCAAAATCAGGGAAAAAATCACGGAGGAAGAGAGGACACAGAGGGGAAGAGGGATGTGACATGGCATGCAGAGGGAAACAAAAATTGGAAAAACCTCGGCCCAAGCCAAAGGCAGCAAAAGTGATGGCATGGCAGCAAGAGCAGGGCTATGCACCAAAGCTTGCCCCTTTGGTCCCCATTGAAATCGCAAGATTTCGTTTCCCTTCCCGAAAGGAAACTTAGTTTCCTTTCGGGAAGGGAAACGAAATCTTGCGGATCCGAAAAGAAAGGCTCCCTAAGACTCTGGAAAGGAGATATGAGCAAGTGAAATGCCCTTGAGAAAAAAAGCCAAAAATGGGAAATTGGGAAACGCAGTGAGCACCAGAAATCGGTCTGGGAGCAAAAGAATTGCAGTGCAAAGGAGCAAAACATGCCAAAATTAAGCTGAGAAATGCTGCAAAATCAGGGAAAAAATCACGGAGGAAGAGAGGACACAGAGGGGAAGAGGGATGTGACATGGCATGCAGAGGGAAACAAAAATTGGAAAAACCTCGGCCCAAGCCAAAGGCAGCAAAAGTGATGGCATGGCAGCAAGAGCAGGGCTATGCACCAAAGCTTGCCCCTTTGGTCCCCATTGAAATCGCAAGATTTCGTTTCCCTTCCCGAAAGGAAACTTAGTTTCCTTTCGGGAAGGGAAACGAAATCTTGCGGATCCGAAAAGAAAGGCTCCCTAAGACTCTGGAAAGGAGATATGAGCAAGTGAAATGCCCTTGAGAAAAAAAGCCAAAAATGGGAAATTGGGAAACGCAGTGAGCACCAGAAATCGGTCTGGGAGCAAAAGAATTGCAGTGGAAAGGAGCAAAACATGCCAAAATTAAGCTGAGAAATGCTGCAAAATCAGGGAAAAAATCACGGAGGAAGAGAGGACACAGAGGGGAAGAGGGATGTGACATGGCATGCAGAGGGAAACAAAAATTGGAAAAACCTCGGCCCAAGCCAAAGGCAGCAAAAGTGATGGCATGGCAGCAAGAGCAGGGCTATGCACCAAAGCTTGCCCCTTTGGTCCCCATTGAAATCGCAAGATTTCGTTTCCCTTCCCGAGAGGAAACTTAGTTTCCTTTCGGGAAGGGAAACGAAATCTTGCGGATCCGAAAAGAAAGGCTCCCTAAGACTCTGGAAAGGAGATATGAGCAAGTGAAATGCCCTTGAGAAAAAAAGCCAAAAATGGGAAATTGGGAAACGCAGTGAGCACCAGAAATCGGTCTGGGAGCAAAAGAATTGCAGTGCAAAGGAGCAAAACATGCCAAAATTAAGCTGAGAAATGCTGCAAAATCAGGGAAAAAGTCACGGAGGAAGAGAGGACACAGAGGGGAAGAGGGATGTGACATGGCATGCAGAGGGATACAAAAATTGGAAAAACCTCGGCCCAAGCCAAAGGCAGCAAAAGTGACGGCATGGCAGCAAGAGCAGGGCTATGCACCAAAGCTTGCCCCTTTGGTCCCCATTGAAATCGCAAGATTTCGTTTCCCTTCCCGAGAGGAAACTTAGTTTCCTTTCGGGAAGGGAAACGAAATCTTGCGGATCCGAAAAGAAAGGCTCCCTAAGACTCTGGAAAGGAGATATGAGCAAGTGAAATGCCCTTGAGAAAAAAAGCCAAAAATGGGAAATTGGGAAACGCAGTGAGCACCAGAAATCGGTCTGGGAGCAAAAGAATTGCAGTGCAAAGGAGCAAAACATGCCAAAATTAAGCTGAGAAATGCTGCAAAATCAGGGAAAAAGTCACGGAGGAAGAGAGGACACAGAGGGGAAGAGGGATGTGACATGGCATGCAGAGGGAAACAAAAATTGGAAAAACCTCGGCCCAAGCCAAAGGCAGCAAAAGTGAGGGCATGGCAGCAAGAGCAGGGCTATGCACCAAAGCTTGCCCCTTTGGTCCCCATTGAAATCGCAAGATTTCGTTTCCCTTCCCGAAAGGAAACTTAGTTTCCTTTCGGGAAGGGAAACGAAATCTTGCGGATCCGAAAAGAAAGGCTCCCTAAGACTCTGGAAAGGAGATATGAGCAAGTGAAATGCCCTTGAGAAAAAAAGCCAAAAATGGGAAATTGGGAAACGCAGTGAGCACCAGAAATCGGTCTGGGAGCAAAAGAATTGCAGTGCAAAGGAGCAAAACATGCCAAAATTAAGCTGAGAAATGCTGCAAAATCAGGGAAAAAATCACGGAGGAGGAGAGGACACAGAGGGGAAGAGGGATGTGACATGGCATGCAGAGGGAAACAAAAATTGGAAAAACCTCGGCCCAAGCCAAAGGCAGCAAAAGTGATGGCATGGCAGCAAGAGCAGGGCTATGCACCAAAGCTTGCCCCTTTGGTCCCCATTGAAATCGCAAGATTTCGTTTCCCTTCCCGAAAGGAAACTTAGTTTCCTTTCGGGAAGGGAAACGAAATCTTGCGGATCCGAAAAGAAAGGCTCCCTAAGACTCTGGAAAGGAGATATGAGCAAGTGAAATGCCCTTGAGAAAAAAAGCCAAAAATGGGAAATTGGGAAACGCAGTGAGCACCAGAAATCGGTCTGGGAGCAAAAGAATTGCAGTGCAAAGGAGCAAAACATGCCAAAATTAAGCTGAGAAATGCTGCAAAATCAGGGAAAAAAACACGGAGGAAGAGAGGACACAGAGGGGAAGAGGGATGTGACATGGCATGCAGAGGGAAACAAAAATTGGAAAAACCTCGGCCCAAGCCAAAGGCAGCAAAAGTGATGGCATGGCAGCAAGAGCAGGGCTATGCACCAAAGCTTGCCCCTTTGGTCCCCATTGAAATCGCAAGATTTCGTTTCCCTTCCCGAAAGGAAACTTAGTTTCCTTTCGGGAAGGGAAACGAAATCTTGCGGATCCGAAAAGAAAGGCTCCCTAAGACTCTGGAAAGGAGATATGAGCAAGTGAAATGCCCTTGAGAAAAAAAGCCAAAAATGGGAAATTGGGAAACGCAGTGAGCACCAGAAATCGGTCTGGGAGCAAAAGAATTGCAGTGGAAAGGAGCAAAACATGCCAAAATTAAGCTGAGAAATGCTGCAAAATCAGGGAAAAAATCACGGAGGAAGAGAGGACACAGAGGGGAAGAGGGATGTGACATGGCATGCAGAGGGAAACAAAAATTGGAAAAACCTCGGCCCAAGCCAAAGGCAGCAAAAGTGATGGCATGGCAGCAAGAGCAGGGCTATGCACCAAAGCTTGCCCCTTTGGTCCCCATTGAAATCGCAAGATTTCGTTTCCCTTCCCGAAAGGAAACTTAGTTTCCTTTCGGGAAGGGAAACGAAATCTTGCGGATCCGAAAAGAAAGGCTCCCTAAGACTCTGGAAAGGAGATATGAGCAAGTGAAATGCCCTTGAGAAAAAAAGCCAAAAATGGGAAATTGGGAAACGCAGTGAGCACCAGAAATCGGTCTGGGAGCAAAAGAATTGCAGTGCAAAGGAGCAAAACATGCCAAAATTAAGCTGAGAAATGCTGCAAAATCAGGGAAAAAGTCACGGAGGAAGAGAGGACACAGAGGGGAAGAGGGATGTGACATGGCATGCAGAGGGAAACAAAAATTGGAAAAACCTCGGCCCAAGCCAAAGGCAGCAAAAGTGATGGCATGGCAGCAAGAGCAGGGCTATGCACCAAAGCTTGCCCCTTTGGTCCCCATTGAAATCGCAAGATTTCGTTTCCCTTCCCGAAAGGAAACTTAGTTTCCTTTCGGGAAGGGAAACGAAATCTTGCGGATCCGAAAAGAAAGGCTCCCTAAGACTCTGGAAAGGAGATATGAGCAAGTGAAATGCCCTTGAGAAAAAAAGCCAAAAATGGGAAATTGGGAAACGCAGTGAGCACCACTAATCGGTCTGGGAGCAAAAGAATTGCAGTGCAAAGGAGCAAAACATGCCAAAATTAAGCTGAGAAATGCTGCAAAATCAGGGAAAAAATCACGGAGGAAGAGAGGACACAGAGGGGAAGAGGGATGTGACATGGCATGCAGAGGGAAACAAAAATTGGAAAAACCTCGGCCCAAGCCAAAGGCAGCAAAAGTGATGGCATGGCAGCAAGAGCAGGGCTATGCACCAAAGCTTGCCCCTTTGGTCCCCATTGAAATCGCAAGATTTCGTTTCCCTTCCCGAAAGGAAACTTAGTTTCCTTTCGGGAAGGGAAACGAAATCTTGCGGATCCGAAAAGAAAGGCTCCCTAAGACTCTGGAAAGGAGATATGAGCAAGTGAAATGCCCTTGAGAAAAAAAGCCAAAAATGGGAAATTGGGAAACGCAGTGAGCACCAGAAATCGGTCTGGGAGCAAAAGAATTGCAGTGCAAAGGAGCAAAACATGCCAAAATTAAGCTGAGAAATGCTGCAAAATCAGGGAAAAAAACACGGAGGAAGAGAGGACACAGAGGGGAAGAGGGATGTGACATGGCATGCAGAGGGAAACAAAAATTGGAAAAACCTCGGCCCAAGCCAAAGGCAGCAAAAGTGATGGCATGGCAGCAAGAGCAGGGCTATGCACCAAAGCTTGCCCCTTTGGTCCCCATTGAAATCGCAAGATTTCGTTTCCCTTCCCGAAAGGAAACTTAGTTTCCTTTCGGGAAGGGAAACGAAATCTTGCGGATCCGAAAAGAAAGGCTCCCTAAGACTCTGGAAAGGAGATATGAGCAAGTGAAATGCCCTTGAGAAAAAAAGCCAAAAATGGGAAATTGGGAAACGCAGTGAGCACCAGAAATCGGTCTGGGAGCAAAAGAATTGCAGTGCAAAGGAGCAAAACATGCCAAAATTAAGCTGAGAAATGCTGCAAAATCAGGGAAAAAATCACGGAGGAAGAGAGGACACAGAGGGGAAGAGGGATGTGACATGGCATGCAGAGGGAAACAAAAATTGGAAAAACCTCGGCCCAAGCCAAAGGCAGCAAAAGTGATGGCATGGCAGCAAGAGCAGGGCTATGCACCAAAGCTTGCCCCTTTGGTCCCCATTGAAATCGCAAGATTTCGTTTCCCTTCCCGAAAGGAAACTTAGTTTCCTTTCGGGAAGGGAAACGAAATCTTGCGGATCCGAAAAGAAAGGCTCCCTAAGACTCTGGAAAGGAGATATGAGCAAGTGAAATGCCCTTGAGAAAAAAAGCCAAAAATGGGAAATTGGGAAACGCAGTGAGCACCAGAAATCGGTCTGGGAGCAAAAGAATTGCAGTGCAAAGGAGCAAAACATGCCAAAATTAAGCTGAGAAATGCTGCAAAATCAGGGAAAAAGTCACGGAGGAAGAGAGGACACAGAGGGGAAGAGGGATGTGACATGGCATGCAGAGGGAAACAAAAATTGGAAAAACCTCGGCCCAAGCCAAAGGCAGCAAAAGTGATGGCATGGCAGCAAGAGCAGGGCTATGCACCAAAGCTTGCCCCTTTGGTCCCCATTGAAATCGCAAGATTTCGTTTCCCTTCCCGAAAGGAAACTTAGTTTCCTTTCGGGAAGGGAAACGAAATCTTGCGGATCCGAAAAGAAAGGCTCCCTAAGACTCTGGAAAGGAGATATGAGCAAGTGAAATGCCCTTGAGAAAAAAAGCCAAAAATGGGAAATTGGGAAACGCAGTGAGCACCAGAAATCGGTCTGGGAGCAAAAGAATTGCAGTGGAAAGGAGCAAAACATGCCAAAATTAAGCTGAGAAATGCTGCAAAATCAGGGAAAAAATCACGGAGGAAGAGAGGACACAGAGGGGAAGAGGGATGTGACATGGCATGCAGAGGGAAACAAAAATTGGAAAAACCTCGGCCCAAGCCAAAGGCAGCAAAAGTGATGGCATGGCAGCAAGAGCAGGGCTATGCACCAAAGCTTGCCCCTTTGGTCCCCATTGAAATCGCAAGATTTCGTTTCCCTTCCCGAAAGGAAACTTAGTTTCCTTTCGGGAAGGGAAACGAAATCTTGCGGATCCGAAAAGAAAGGCTCCCTAAGACTCTGGAAAGGAGATATGAGCAAGTGAAATGCCCTTGAGAAAAAAAGCCAAAAATGGGAAATTGGGAAACGCAGTGAGCACCAGAAATCGGTCTGGGAGCAAAAGAATTGCAGTGCAAAGGAGCAAAACATGCCAAAATTAAGCTGAGAAATGCTGCAAAATCAGGGAAAAAGTCACGGAGGAAGAGAGGACACAGAGGGGAAGAGGGATGTGACATGGCATGCAGAGGGAAACAAAAATTGGAAAAACCTCGGCCCAAGCCAAAGGCAGCAAAAGTGATGGCATGGCAGCAAGAGCAGGGCTATGCACCAAAGCTTGCCCCTTTGGTCCCCATTGAAATCGCAAGATTTCGTTTCCCTTCCCGAGAGGAAACTTAGTTTCCTTTCGGGAAGGGAAACGAAATCTTGCGGATCCGAAAAGAAAGGCTCCCTAAGACTCTGGAAAGGAGATATGAGCAAGTGAAATGCCCTTGAGAAAAAAAGCCAAAAATGGGAAATTGGGAAACGCAGTGAGCACCAGAAATCGGTCTGGGAGCAAAAGAATTGCAGTGCAAAGGAGCAAAACATGCCAAAATTAAGCTGAGAAATGCTGCAAAATCAGGGAAAAAGTCACGGAGGAAGAGAGGACACAGAGGGGAAGAGGGATGTGACATGGCATGCAGAGGGAAACAAAAATTGGAAAAACCTCGGCCCAAGCCAAAGGCAGCAAAAGTGATGGCATGGCAGCAAGAGCAGGGCTATGCACCAAAGCTTGCCCCTTTGGTCCCCATTGAAATCGCAAGATTTCGTTTCCCTTCCCGAAAGGAAACTTAGTTTCCTTTCGGGAAGGGAAACGAAATCTTGCGGATCCGAAAAGAAAGGCTCCCTAAGACTCTGGAAAGGAGATATGAGCAAGTGAAATGCCCTTGAGAAAAAAAGCCAAAAATGGGAAATTGGGAAACGCAGTGAGCACCAGAAATCGGTCTGGGAGCAAAAGAATTGCAGTGCAAAGGAGCAAAACATGCCAAAATTAAGCTGAGAAATGCTGCAAAATCAGGGAAAAAATCACGGAGGAAGAGAGGACACAGAGGGGAAGAGGGATGTGACATGGCATGCAGAGGGAAACAAAAATTGGAAAAACCTCGGCCCAAGCCAAAGGCAGCAAAAGTGATGGCATGGCAGCAAGAGCAGGGCTATGCACCAAAGCTTGCCCCTTTGGTCCCCATTGAAATCGCAAGATTTCGTTTCCCTTCCCGAAAGGAAACTTAGTTTCCTTTCGGGAAGGGAAACGAAATCTTGCGGATCCGAAAAGAAAGGCTCCCTAAGACTCTGGAAAGGAGATATGAGCAAGTGAAATGCCCTTGAGAAAAAAAGCCAAAAATGGGAAATTGGGAAACGCAGTGAGCACCAGAAATCGGTCTGGGAGCAAAAGAATTGCAGTGGAAAGGAGCAAAACATGCCAAAATTAAGCTGAGAAATGCTGCAAAATCAGGGAAAAAATCACGGAGGAAGAGAGGACACAGAGGGGAAGAGGGATGTGACATGGCATGCAGAGGGAAACAAAAATTGGAAAAACCTCGGCCCAAGCCAAAGGCAGCAAAAGTGATGGCATGGCAGCAAGAGCAGGGCTATGCACCAAAGCTTGCCCCTTTGGTCCCCATTGAAATCGCAAGATTTCGTTTCCCTTCCCGAGAGGAAACTTAGTTTCCTTTCGGGAAGGGAAACGAAATCTTGCGGATCCGAAAAGAAAGGCTCCCTAAGACTCTGGAAAGGAGATATGAGCAAGTGAAATGCCCTTGAGAAAAAAAGCCAAAAATGGGAAATTGGGAAACGCAGTGAGCACCAGAAATCGGTCTGGGAGCAAAAGAATTGCAGTGGAAAGGAGCAAAACATGCCAAAATTAAGCTGAGAAATGCTGCAAAATCAGGGAAAAAATCACGGAGGAAGAGAGGACACAGAGGGGAAGAGGGATGTGACATGGCATGCAGAGGGAAACAAAAATTGGAAAAACCTCGGCCCAAGCCAAAGGCAGCAAAAGTGATGGCATGGCAGCAAGAGCAGGGCTATGCACCAAAGCTTGCCCCTTTGGTCCCCATTGAAATCGCAAGATTTCGTTTCCCTTCCCGAGAGGAAACTTAGTTTCCTTTCGGGAAGGGAAACGAAATCTTGCGGATCCGAAAAGAAAGGCTCCCTAAGACTCTGGAAAGGAGATATGAGCAAGTGAAATGCCCTTGAGAAAAAAAGCCAAAAATGGGAAATTGGGAAACGCAGTGAGCACCAGAAATCGGTCTGGGAGCAAAAGAATTGCAGTGCAAAGGAGCAAAACATGCCAAAATTAAGCTGAGAAATGCTGCAAAATCAGGGAAAAAATCACGGAGGAAGAGAGGACACAGAGGGGAAGAGGGATGTGACATGGCATGCAGAGGGAAACAAAAATTGGAAAAACCTCGGCCCAAGCCAAAGGCAGCAAAAGTGATGGCATGGCAGCAAGAGCAGGGCTATGCACCAAAGCTTGCCCCTTTGGTCCCCATTGAAATCGCAAGATTTCGTTTCCCTTCCCGAAAGGAAACTTAGTTTCCTTTCGGGAAGGGAAACGAAATCTTGCGGATCCGAAAAGAAAGGCTCCCTAAGACTCTGGAAAGGAGATATGAGCAAGTGAAATGCCCTTGAGAAAAAAAGCCAAAAATGGGAAATTGGGAAACGCAGTGAGCACCAGAAATCGGTCTGGGAGCAAAAGAATTGCAGTGCAAAGGAGCAAAACATGCCAAAATTAAGCTGAGAAATGCTGCAAAATCAGGGAAAAAATCACGGAGGAAGAGAGGACACAGAGGGGAAGAGGGATGTGACATGGCATGCAGAGGGAAACAAAAATTGGAAAAACCTCGGCCCAAGCCAAAGGCAGCAAAGATGACGGCATGGCAGCAAGAGCAGGGCTATGCACCAAAGCTTGCCCCTTTGGTCCCCATTGAAATCGCAAGATTTCGTTTCCCTTCCCGAGAGGAAACTTAGTTTCCTTTCGGGAAGGGAAACGAAATCTTGCGGATCCGAAAAGAAAGGCTCCCTAAGACTCTGGAAAGGAGATATGAGCAAGTGAAATGCCCTTGAGAAAAAAAGCCAAAAATGGGAAATTGGGAAACGCAGTGAGCACCAGAAATCGGTCTGGGAGCAAAAGAATTGCAGTGCAAAGGAGCAAAACATGCCAAAATTAAGCTGAGAAATGCTGCAAAATCAGGGAAAAAATCACGGAGGAAGAGAGGACACAGAGGGGAAGAGGGATGTGACATGGCATGGGAAACAAAAATTGGAAAAACCTCGGCCCAAGCCAAAGGCAGCAAAAGTGATGGCATGGCAGCAAGAGCAGGGCTATGCACCAAAGCTTGCCCCTTTGGTCCCCATTGAAATCGCAAGATTTCGTTTCCCTTCCCGAAAGGAAACTTAGTTTCCTTTCGGGAAGGGAAACGAAATCTTGCGGATCCGAAAAGAAAGGCTCCCTAAGACTCTGGAAAGGAGATATGAGCAAGTGAAATGCCCTTGAGAAAAAAAGCCAAAAATGGGAAATTGGGAAACGCAGTGAGCACCAGAAATCGGTCTGGGAGCAAAAGAATTGCAGTGCAAAGGAGCAAAACATGCCAAAATTAAGCTGAGAAATGCTGCAAAATCAGGGAAAAAGTCACGGAGGAAGAGAGGACACAGAGGGGAAGAGGGATGTGACATGGCATGCAGAGGGAAACAAAAATTGGAAAAACCTCGGCCCAAGCCAAAGGCAGCAAAAGTGATGGCATGGCAGCAAGAGCAGGGCTATGCACCAAAGCTTGCCCCTTTGGTCCCCATTGAAATCGCAAGATTTCGTTTCCCTTCCCGAAAGGAAACTTAGTTTCCTTTCGGGAAGGGAAACGAAATCTTGCGGATCCGAAAAGAAAGGCTCCCTAAGACTCTGGAAAGGAGATATGAGCAAGTGAAATGCCCTTGAGAAAAAAAGCCAAAAATGGGAAATTGGGAAACGCAGTGAGCACCAGAAATCGGTCTGGGAGCAAAAGAATTGCAGTGGAAAGGAGCAAAACATGCCAAAATTAAGCTGAGAAATGCTGCAAAATCAGGGAAAAAATCACGGAGGAAGAGAGGACACAGAGGGGAAGAGGGATGTGACATGGCATGCAGAGGGAAACAAAAATTGGAAAAACCTCGGCCCAAGCCAAAGGCAGCAAAAGTGATGGCATGGCAGCAAGAGCAGGGCTATGCACCAAAGCTTGCCCCTTTGGTCCCCATTGAAATCGCAAGATTTCGTTTCCCTTCCCGAAAGGAAACTTAGTTTCCTTTCGGGAAGGGAAACGAAATCTTGCGGATCCGAAAAGAAAGGCTCCCTAAGACTCTGGAAAGGAGATATGAGCAAGTGAAATGCCCTTGAGAAAAAAAGCCAAAAATGGGAAATTGGGAAACGCAGTGAGCACCAGAAATCGGTCTGGGAGCAAAAGAATTGCAGTGCAAAGGAGCAAAACATGCCAAAATTAAGCTGAGAAATGCTGCAAAATCAGGGAAAAAGTCACGGAGGAAGAGAGGACACAGAGGGGAAGAGGGATGTGACATGGCATGCAGAGGGAAACAAAAATTGGAAAAACCTCGGCCCAAGCCAAAGGCAGCAAAAGTGATGGCATGGCAGCAAGAGCAGGGCTATGCACCAAAGCTTGCCCCTTTGGTCCCCATTGAAATCGCAAGATTTCGTTTCCCTTCCCGAGAGGAAACTTAGTTTCCTTTCGGGAAGGGAAACGAAATCTTGCGGATCCGAAAAGAAAGGCTCCCTAAGACTCTGGAAAGGAGATATGAGCAAGTGAAATGCCCTTGAGAAAAAAAGCCAAAAATGGGAAATTGGGAAACGCAGTGAGCACCAGAAATCGGTCTGGGAGCAAAAGAATTGCAGTGCAAAGGAGCAAAACATGCCAAAATTAAGCTGAGAAATGCTGCAAAATCAGGGAAAAAGTCACGGAGGAAGAGAGGACACAGAGGGGAAGAGGGATGTGACATGGCATGCAGAGGGAAACAAAAATTGGAAAAACCTCGGCCCAAGCCAAAGGCAGCAAAAGTGATGGCATGGCAGCAAGAGCAGGGCTATGCACCAAAGCTTGCCCCTTTGGTCCCCATTGAAATCGCAAGATTTCGTTTCCCTTCCCGAAAGGAAACTTAGTTTCCTTTCGGGAAGGGAAACGAAATCTTGCGGATCCGAAAAGAAAGGCTCCCTAAGACTCTGGAAAGGAGATATGAGCAAGTGAAATGCCCTTGAGAAAAAAAGCCAAAAATGGGAAATTGGGAAACGCAGTGAGCACCAGAAATCGGTCTGGGAGCAAAAGAATTGCAGTGCAAAGGAGCAAAACATGCCAAAATTAAGCTGAGAAATGCTGCAAAATCAGGGAAAAAATCACGGAGGAAGAGAGGACACAGAGGGGAAGAGGGATGTGACATGGCATGCAGAGGGAAACAAAAATTGGAAAAACCTCGGCCCAAGCCAAAGGCAGCAAAAGTGATGGCATGGCAGCAAGAGCAGGGCTATGCACCAAAGCTTGCCCCTTTGGTCCCCATTGAAATCGCAAGATTTCGTTTCCCTTCCCGAAAGGAAACTTAGTTTCCTTTCGGGAAGGGAAACGAAATCTTGCGGATCCGAAAAGAAAGGCTCCCTAAGACTCTGGAAAGGAGATATGAGCAAGTGAAATGCCCTTGAGAAAAAAAGCCAAAAATGGGAAATTGGGAAACGCAGTGAGCACCAGAAATCGGTCTGGGAGCAAAAGAATTGCAGTGGAAAGGAGCAAAACATGCCAAAATTAAGCTGAGAAATGCTGCAAAATCAGGGAAAAAATCACGGAGGAAGAGAGGACACAGAGGGGAAGAGGGATGTGACATGGCATGCAGAGGGAAACAAAAATTGGAAAAACCTCGGCCCAAGCCAAAGGCAGCAAAAGTGATGGCATGGCAGCAAGAGCAGGGCTATGCACCAAAGCTTGCCCCTTTGGTCCCCATTGAAATCGCAAGATTTCGTTTCCCTTCCCGAGAGGAAACTTAGTTTCCTTTCGGGAAGGGAAACGAAATCTTGCGGATCCGAAAAGAAAGGCTCCCTAAGACTCTGGAAAGGAGATATGAGCAAGTGAAATGCCCTTGAGAAAAAAAGCCAAAAATGGGAAATTGGGAAACGCAGTGAGCACCAGAAATCGGTCTGGGAGCAAAAGAATTGCAGTGGAAAGGAGCAAAACATGCCAAAATTAAGCTGAGAAATGCTGCAAAATCAGGGAAAAAATCACGGAGGAAGAGAGGACACAGAGGGGAAGAGGGATGTGACATGGCATGCAGAGGGAAACAAAAATTGGAAAAACCTCGGCCCAAGCCAAAGGCAGCAAAAGTGATGGCATGGCAGCAAGAGCAGGGCTATGCACCAAAGCTTGCCCCTTTGGTCCCCATTGAAATCGCAAGATTTCGTTTCCCTTCCCGAGAGGAAACTTAGTTTCCTTTCGGGAAGGGAAACGAAATCTTGCGGATCCGAAAAGAAAGGCTCCCTAAGACTCTGGAAAGGAGATATGAGCAAGTGAAATGCCCTTGAGAAAAAAAGCCAAAAATGGGAAATTGGGAAACGCAGTGAGCACCAGAAATCGGTCTGGGAGCAAAAGAATTGCAGTGCAAAGGAGCAAAACATGCCAAAATTAAGCTGAGAAATGCTGCAAAATCAGGGAAAAAATCACGGAGGAAGAGAGGACACAGAGGGGAAGAGGGATGTGACATGGCATGCAGAGGGAAACAAAAATTGGAAAAACCTCGGCCCAAGCCAAAGGCAGCAAAAGTGATGGCATGGCAGCAAGAGCAGGGCTATGCACCAAAGCTTGCCCCTTTGGTCCCCATTGAAATCGCAAGATTTCGTTTCCCTTCCCGAAAGGAAACTTAGTTTCCTTTCGGGAAGGGAAACGAAATCTTGCGGATCCGAAAAGAAAGGCTCCCTAAGACTCTGGAAAGGAGATATGAGCAAGTGAAATGCCCTTGAGAAAAAAAGCCAAAAATGGGAAATTGGGAAACGCAGTGAGCACCAGAAATCGGTCTGGGAGCAAAAGAATTGCAGTGCAAAGGAGCAAAACATGCCAAAATTAAGCTGAGAAATGCTGCAAAATCAGGGAAAAAATCACGGAGGAAGAGAGGACACAGAGGGGAAGAGGGATGTGACATGGCATGCAGAGGGAAACAAAAATTGGAAAAACCTCGGCCCAAGCCAAAGGCAGCAAAGATGACGGCATGGCAGCAAGAGCAGGGCTATGCACCAAAGCTTGCCCCTTTGGTCCCCATTGAAATCGCAAGATTTCGTTTCCCTTCCCGAGAGGAAACTTAGTTTCCTTTCGGGAAGGGAAACGAAATCTTGCGGATCCGAAAAGAAAGGCTCCCTAAGACTCTGGAAAGGAGATATGAGCAAGTGAAATGCCCTTGAGAAAAAAAGCCAAAAATGGGAAATTGGGAAACGCAGTGAGCACCAGAAATCGGTCTGGGAGCAAAAGAATTGCAGTGCAAAGGAGCAAAACATGCCAAAATTAAGCTGAGAAATGCTGCAAAATCAGGGAAAAAATCACGGAGGAAGAGAGGACACAGAGGGGAAGAGGGATGTGACATGGCATGGGAAACAAAAATTGGAAAAACCTCGGCCCAAGCCAAAGGCAGCAAAAGTGATGGCATGGCAGCAAGAGCAGGGCTATGCACCAAAGCTTGCCCCTTTGGTCCCCATTGAAATCGCAAGATTTCGTTTCCCTTCCCGAAAGGAAACTTAGTTTCCTTTCGGGAAGGGAAACGAAATCTTGCGGATCCGAAAAGAAAGGCTCCCTAAGACTCTGGAAAGGAGATATGAGCAAGTGAAATGCCCTTGAGAAAAAAAGCCAAAAATGGGAAATTGGGAAACGCAGTGAGCACCAGAAATCGGTCTGGGAGCAAAAGAATTGCAGTGCAAAGGAGCAAAACATGCCAAAATTAAGCTGAGAAATGCTGCAAAATCAGGGAAAAAATCACGGAGGAGGAGAGGACACAGAGGGGAAGAGGGATGTGACATGGCATGCAGAGGGAAACAAAAATTGGAAAAACCTCGGCCCAAGCCAAAGGCAGCAAAAGTGATGGCATGGCAGCAAGAGCAGGGCTATGCACCAAAGCTTGCCCCTTTGGTCCCCATTGAAATCGCAAGATTTCGTTTCCCTTCCCGAAAGGAAACTTAGTTTCCTTTTGGGAAGGGAAACGAAATCTTGCGGATCCGAAAAGAAAGGCTCCCTAAGACTCTGGAAAGGAGATATGAGCAAGTGAAATGCCCTTGAGAAAAAAAGCCAAAAATGGGAAATTGGGAAACGCAGTGAGCACCAGAAATCGGTCTGGGAGCAAAAGAATTGCAGTGCAAAGGAGCAAAACATGCCAAAATTAAGCTGAGAAATGCTGCAAAATCAGGGAAAAAGTCACGGAGGAAGAGAGGACACAGAGGGGAAGAGGGATGTGACATGGCATGCAGAGGGAAACAAAAATTGGAAAAACCTCGGCCCAAGCCAAAGGCAGCAAAAGTGATGGCATGGCAGCAAGAGCAGGGCTATGCACCAAAGCTTGCCCCTTTGGTCCCCATTGAAATCGCAAGATTTCGTTTCCCTTCCCGAAAGGAAACTTAGTTTCCTTTCGGGAAGGGAAACGAAATCTTGCGGATCCGAAAAGAAAGGCTCCCTAAGACTCTGGAAAGGAGATATGAGCAAGTGAAATGCCCTTGAGAAAAAAAGCCAAAAATGGGAAATTGGGAAACGCAGTGAGCACCAGAAATCGGTCTGGGAGCAAAAGAATTGCAGTGCAAAGGAGCAAAACATGCCAAAATTAAGCTGAGAAATGCTGCAAAATCAGGGAAAAAAACACGGAGGAAGAGAGGACACAGAGGGGAAGAGGGATGTGACATGGCATGCAGAGGGAAACAAAAATTGGAAAAACCTCGGCCCAAGCCAAAGGCAGCAAAAGTGATGGCATGGCAGCAAGAGCAGGGCTATGCACCAAAGCTTGCCCCTTTGGTCCCCATTGAAATCGCAAGATTTCGTTTCCCTTCCCGAAAGGAAACTTAGTTTCCTTTCGGGAAGGGAAACGAAATCTTGCGGATCCGAAAAGAAAGGCTCCCTAAGACTCTGGAAAGGAGATATGAGCAAGTGAAATGCCCTTGAGAAAAAAAGCCAAAAATGGGAAATTGGGAAACGCAGTGAGCACCAGAAATCGGTCTGGGAGCAAAAGAATTGCAGTGGAAAGGAGCAAAACATGCCAAAATTAAGCTGAGAAATGCTGCAAAATCAGGGAAAAAATCACGGAGGAAGAGAGGACACAGAGGGGAAGAGGGATGTGACATGGCATGCAGAGGGAAACAAAAATTGGAAAAACCTCGGCCCAAGCCAAAGGCAGCAAAAGTGATGGCATGGCAGCAAGAGCAGGGCTATGCACCAAAGCTTGCCCCTTTGGTCCCCATTGAAATCGCAAGATTTCGTTTCCCTTCCCGAAAGGAAACTTAGTTTCCTTTCGGGAAGGGAAACGAAATCTTGCGGATCCGAAAAGAAAGGCTCCCTAAGACTCTGGAAAGGAGATATGAGCAAGTGAAATGCCCTTGAGAAAAAAAGCCAAAAATGGGAAATTGGGAAACGCAGTGAGCACCAGAAATCGGTCTGGGAGCAAAAGAATTGCAGTGGAAAGGAGCAAAACATGCCAAAATTAAGCTGAGAAATGCTGCAAAATCAGGGAAAAAATCACGGAGGAAGAGAGGACACAGAGGGGAAGAGGGATGTGACATGGCATGCAGAGGGAAACAAAAATTGGAAAAACCTCGGCCCAAGCCAAAGGCAGCAAAAGTGATGGCATGGCAGCAAGAGCAGGGCTATGCACCAAAGCTTGCCCCTTTGGTCCCCATTGAAATCGCAAGATTTCGTTTCCCTTCCCGAGAGGAAACTTAGTTTCCTTTCGGGAAGGGAAACGAAATCTTGCGGATCCGAAAAGAAAGGCTCCCTAAGACTCTGGAAAGGAGATATGAGCAAGTGAAATGCCCTTGAGGAAAAAAAGCCAAAAATGGGAAATTGGGAAACGCAGTGAGCACCAGAAATCGGTCTGGGAGCAAAAGAATTGCAGTGCAAAGGAGCAAAACATGCCAAAATTAGGCTGAGAAATGCTGCAAAATCAGGGAAAAAATCACGGAGGAAGAGAGGACACAGAGGGGAAGAGGGATGTGACATGGCATGCAGAGGGAAACAAAAATTGGAAAAACCTCGGCCCAAGCCAAAGGCAGCAAAAGTGATGGCATGGCAGCAAGAGCAGGGCTATGCACCAAAGCTTGCCCCTTTGGTCCCCATTGAAATCGCAAGATTTCGTTTCCCTTCCCGAGAGGAAACTTAGTTTCCTTTCGGGAAGGGAAACGAAATCTTGCGGATCCGAAAAGAAAGGCTCCCTAAGACTCTGGAAAGGAGATATGAGCAAGTGAAATGCCCTTGAGAAAAAAAGCCAAAAATGGGAAATTGGGAAACGCAGTGAGCACCAGAAATCGGTCTGGGAGCAAAAGAATTGCAGTGCAAAGGAGCAAAACATGCCAAAATTAAGCTGAGAAATGCTGCAAAATCAGGGAAAAAATCACGGAGGAGGAGAGGACACAGAGGGGAAGAGGGATGTGACATGGCATGCAGAGGGAAACAAAAATTGGAAAAACCTCGGCCCAAGCCAAAGGCAGCAAAAGTGATGGCATGGCAGCAAGAGCAGGGCTATGCACCAAAGCTTGCCCCTTTGGTCCCCATTGAAATCGCAAGATTTCGTTTCCCTTCCCGAGAGGAAACTTAGTTTCCTTTCGGGAAGGGAAACGAAATCTTGCGGATCCGAAAAGAAAGGCTCCCTAAGACTCTGGAAAGGAGATATGAGCAAGTGAAATGCCCTTGAGAAAAAAAGCCAAAAATGGGAAATTGGGAAACGCAGTGAGCACCAGAAATCGGTCTGGGAGCAAAAGAATTGCAGTGCAAAGGAGCAAAACATGCCAAAATTAAGCTGAGAAATGCTGCAAAATCAGGGAAAAAGTCACGGAGGAAGAGAGGACACAGAGGGGAAGAGGGATGTGACATGGCATGCAGAGGGAAACAAAAATTGGAAAAACCTCGGCCCAAGCCAAAGGCAGCAAAAGTGACGGCATGGCAGCAAGAGCAGGGCTATGCACCAAAGCTTGCCCCTTTGGTCCCCATTGAAATCGCAAGATTTCGTTTCCCTTCCCGAAAGGAAACTAAGTTTCCTTTCGGGAAGGGAAACGAAATCTTGCGGATCCGAAAAGAAAGGCTCCCTAAGACTCTGGAAAGGAGATATGAGCAAGTGAAATGCCCTTGAGAAAAAAAGCCAAAAATGGGAAATTGGGAAACGCAGTGAGCACCAGAAATCGGTCTGGGAGCAAAAGAATTGCAGTGGAAAGGAGCAAAACATGCCAAAATTAAGCTGAGAAATGCTGCAAAATCAGGGCAAAAATCACGGAGGAAGAGAGGACACAGAGGGGAAGAGGGATGTGACATGGCATGCAGAGGGAAACAAAAATTGGAAAAACCTCGGCCCAAGCCAAAGGCAGCAAAAGTGATGGCATGGCAGCAAGAGCAGGGCTATGCACCAAAGCTTGCCCCTTTGGTCCCCATTGAAATCGCAAGATTTCGTTTCCCTTCCCGAGAGGAAACTTAGTTTCCTTTCGGGAAGGGAAACGAAATCTTGCGGATCCGAAAAGAAAGGCTCCCTAAGACTCTGGAAAGGAGATATGAGCAAGTGAAATGCCCTTGAGAAAAAAAGCCAAAAATGGGAAATTGGGAAACGCAGTGAGCACCAGAAATCGGTCTGGGAGCAAAAGAATTGCAGTGCAAAGGAGCAAAACATGCCAAAATTAAGCTGAGAAATGCTGCAAAATCAGGGAAAAAGTCACGGAGGAAGAGAGGACACAGAGGGGAAGAGGGATGTGACATGGCATGCAGAGGGAAACAAAAATTGGAAAAACCTCGGCCCAAGCCAAAGGCAGCAAAAGTGACGGCATGGCAGCAAGAGCAGGGCTATGCACCAAAGCTTGCCCCTTTGGTCCCCATTGAAATCGCAAGATTTCGTTTCCCTTCCCGAGAGGAAACTTAGTTTCCTTTCGGGAAGGGAAACGAAATCTTGCGGATCCGAAAAGAAAGGCTCCCTAAGACTCTGGAAAGGAGATATGAGCAAGTGAAATGCCCTTGAGAAAAAAAGCCAAAAATGGGAAATTGGGAAACGCAGTGAGCACCAGAAATCGGTCTGGGAGCAAAAGAATTGCAGTGCAAAGGAGCAAAACATGCCAAAATTAAGCTGAGAAATGCTGCAAAATCAGGGAAAAAATCACGGAGGAGGAGAGGACACAGAGGGGAAGAGGGATGTGACATGGCATGCAGAGGGAAACAAAAATTGGAAAAACCTCGGCCCAAGCCAAAGGCAGCAAAAGTGATGGCATGGCAGCAAGAGCAGGGCTATGCACCAAAGCTTGCCCCTTTGGTCCCCATTGAAATCGCAAGATTTCGTTTCCCTTCCCGAAAGGAAACTTAGTTTCCTTTCGGGAAGGGAAACGAAATCTTGCGGATCCGAAAAGAAAGGCTCCCTAAGACTCTGGAAAGGAGATATGAGCAAGTGAAATGCCCTTGAGAAAAAAAGCCAAAAATGGGAAATTGGGAAACACAGTGAGCACCAGAAATCGGTCTGGGAGCAAAAGAATTGCAGTGCAAAGGAGCAAAACATGCCAAAATTAAGCTGAGAAATGCTGCAAAATCAGGGAAAAAGTCACGGAGGAAGAGAGGACACAGAGGGGAAGAGGGATGTGACATGGCATGCAGAGGGAAACAAAAATTGGAAAAACCTCGGCCCAAGCCAAAGGCAGCAAAAGTGATGGCATGGCAGCAAGAGCAGGGCTATGCACCAAAGCTTGCCCCTTTGGTCCCCATTGAAATCGCAAGATTTCGTTTCCCTTCCCGAAAGGAAACTTAGTTTCCTTTCGGGAAGGGAAACGAAATCTTGCGGATCCGAAAAGAAAGGCTCCCTAAGACTCTGGAAAGGAGATATGAGCAAGTGAAATGCCCTTGAGAAAAAAAGCCAAAAATGGGAAATTGGGAAACGCAGTGAGCACCAGAAATCGGTCTGGGAGCAAAAGAATTGCAGTGGAAAGGAGCAAAACATGCCAAAATTAAGCTGAGAAATGCTGCAAAATCAGGGAAAAAGTCACGGAGGAAGAGAGGACACAGAGGGGAAGAGGGATGTGACATGGCATGCAGAGGGAAACAAAAATTGGAAAAACCTCGGCCCAAGCCAAAGGCAGCAAAAGTGATGGCATGGCAGCAAGAGCAGGGCTATGCACCAAAGCTTGCCCCTTTGGTCCCCATTGAAATCGCAAGATTTCGTTTCCCTTCCCGAAAGGAAACTTAGTTTCCTTTCGGGAAGGGAAACGAAATCTTGCGGATCCGAAAAGAAAGGCTCCCTAAGACTCTGGAAAGGAGATATGAGCAAGTGAAATGCCCTTGAGAAAAAAAGCCAAAAATGGGAAATTGGGAAACGCAGTGAGCACCAGAAATCGGTCTGGGAGCAAAAGAATTGCAGTGGAAAGGAGCAAAACATGCCAAAATTAAGCTGAGAAATGCTGCAAAATCAGGGCAAAAATCACGGAGGAAGAGAGGACACAGAGGGGAAGAGGGATGTGACATGGCATGCAGAGGGAAACAAAAATTGGAAAAACCTCGGCCCAAGCCAAAGGCAGCAAAAGTGACGGCATGGCAGCAAGAGCAGGGCTATGCACCAAAGCTTGCCCCTTTGGTCCCCATTGAAATCGCAAGATTTCGTTTCCCTTCCCGAGAGGAAACTTAGTTTCCTTTCGGGAAGGGAAACGAAATCTTGCGGATCCGAAAAGAAAGGCTCCCTAAGACTCTGGAAAGGAGATATGAGCAAGTGAAATGCCCTTGAGAAAAAAAGCCAAAAATGGGAAATTGGGAAACGCAGTGAGCACCAGAAATCGGTCTGGGAGCAAAAGAATTGCAGTGCAAAGGAGCAAAACATGCCAAAATTAAGCTGAGAAATGCTGCAAAATCAGGGAAAAAATCACGGAGGAAGAGAGGACACAGAGGGGAAGAGGGATGTGACATGGCATGCAGAGGGAAACAAAAATTGGAAAAACCTCGGCCCAAGCCAAAGGCAGCAAAAGTGATGGCATGGCAGCAAGAGCAGGGCTATGCACCAAAGCTTGCCCCTTTGGTCCCCATTGAAATCGCAAGATTTCGTTTCCCTTCCCGAAAGGAAACTTAGTTTCCTTTCGGGAAGGGAAACGAAATCTTGCGGATCCGAAAAGAAAGGCTCCCTAAGACTCTGGAAAGGAGATATGAGCAAGTGAAATGCCCTTGAGAAAAAAAGCCAAAAATGGGAAATTGGGAAACGCAGTGAGCACCAGAAATCGGTCTGGGAGCAGGAGAATTGCAGTGCAAAGGAGCAAAACATGCCAAAATTAAGCTGAGAAATGCTGCAAAATCAGGGAAAAAATCACGGAGGAAGAGAGGACACAGAGGGGAAGAGGGATGTGACATGGCATGCAGAGGGAAACAAAAATTGGAAAAACCTCGGCCCAAGCCAAAGGCAGCAAAGATGACGGCATGGCAGCAAGAGCAGGGCTATGCACCAAAGCTTGCCCCTTTGGTCCCCATTGAAATCGCAAGATTTCGTTTCCCTTCCCGAGAGGAAACTTAGTTTCCTTTCGGGAAGGGAAACGAAATCTTGCGGATCCGAAAAGAAAGGCTCCCTAAGACTCTGGAAAGGAGATATGAGCAAGTGAAATGCCCTTGAGAAAAAAAGCCAAAAATGGGAAATTGGGAAACGCAGTGAGCACCAGAAATCGGTCTGGGAGCAAAAGAATTGCAGTGCAAAGGAGCAAAACATGCCAAAATTAAGCTGAGAAATGCTGCAAAATCAGGGAAAAAATCACGGAGGAGGAGAGGACACAGAGGGGAAGAGGGATGTGACATGGCATGCAGAGGGAAACAAAAATTGGAAAAACCTCGGCCCAAGCCAAAGGCAGCAAAAGTGATGGCATGGCAGCAAGAGCAGGGCTATGCACCAAAGCTTGCCCCTTTGGTCCCCATTGAAATCGCAAGATTTCGTTTCCCTTCCCGAAAGGAAACTTAGTTTCCTTTCGGGAAGGGAAACGAAATCTTGCGGATCCGAAAAGAAAGGCTCCCTAAGACTCTGGAAAGGAGATATGAGCAAGTGAAATGCCCTTGAGAAAAAAAGCCAAAAATGGGAAATTGGGAAACGCAGTGAGCACCAGAAATCGGTCTGGGAGCAAAAGAATTGCAGTGGAAAGGAGCAAAACATGCCAAAATTAAGCTGAGAAATGCTGCAAAATCAGGGAAAAAGTCACGGAGGAAGAGAGGACACAGAGGGGAAGAGGGATGTGACATGGCATGCAGAGGGAAACAAAAATTGGAAAAACCTCGGCCCAAGCCAAAGGCAGCAAAAGTGATGGCATGGCAGCAAGAGCAGGGCTATGCACCAAAGCTTGCCCCTTTGGTCCCCATTGAAATCGCAAGATTTCGTTTCCCTTCCCGAAAGGAAACTTAGTTTCCTTTCGGGAAGGGAAACGAAATCTTGCGGATCCGAAAAGAAAGGCTCCCTAAGACTCTGGAAAGGAGATATGAGCAAGTGAAATGCCCTTGAGAAAAAAAGCCAAAAATGGGAAATTGGGAAACGCAGTGAGCACCAGAAATCGGTCTGGGAGCAAAAGAATTGCAGTGGAAAGGAGCAAAACATGCCAAAATTAAGCTGAGAAATGCTGCAAAATCAGGGAAAAAGTCACGGAGGAAGAGAGGACACAGAGGGGAAGAGGGATGTGACATGGCATGCAGAGGGAAACAAAAATTGGAAAAACCTCGGCCCAAGCCAAAGGCAGCAAAAGTGATGGCATGGCAGCAAGAGCAGGGCTATGCACCAAAGCTTGCCCCTTTGGTCCCCATTGAAATCGCAAGATTTCGTTTCCCTTCCCGAAAGGAAACTTAGTTTCCTTTCGGGAAGGGAAACGAAATCTTGCGGATCCGAAAAGAAAGGCTCCCTAAGACTCTGGAAAGGAGATATGAGCAAGTGAAATGCCCTTGAGAAAAAAAGCCAAAAATGGGAAATTGGGAAACGCAGTGAGCACCAGAAATCGGTCTGGGAGCAAAAGAATTGCAGTGCATAGGAGCAAAACATGCCAAAATTAAGCTGAGAAATGCTGCAAAATCAGGGAAAAAATCACGGAGGAAGAGAGGACACAGAGGGGAAGAGGGATGTGACATGGCATGCAGAGGGAAACAAAAATTGGAAAAACCTCGGCCCAAGCCAAAGGCAGCAAAAGTGATGGCATGGCAGCAAGAGCAGGGCTATGCACCAAAGCTTGCCCCTTTGGTCCCCATTGAAATCGCAAGATTTCGTTTCCCTTCCCGAAAGGAAACTTAGTTTCCTTTCGGGAAGGGAAACGAAATCTTGCGGATCCGAAAAGAAAGGCTCCCTAAGACTCTGGAAAGGAGATATGAGCAAGTGAAATGCCCTTGAGAAAAAAAGCCAAAAATGGGAAATTGGGAAACGCAGTGAGCACCAGAAATCGGTCTGGGAGCAAAAGAATTGCAGTGCAAAGGAGCAAAACATGCCAAAATTAAGCTGAGAAATGCTGCAAAATCAGGGAAAAAATCACGGAGGAGGAGAGGACACAGAGGGGAAGAGGGATGTGACATGGCATGCAGAGGGAAACAAAAATTGGAAAAACCTCGGCCCAAGCCAAAGGCAGCAAAAGTGATGGCATGGCAGCAAGAGCAGGGCTATGCACCAAAGCTTGCCCCTTTGGTCCCCATTGAAATCGCAAGATTTCGTTTCCCTTCCCGAAAGGAAACTAAGTTTCCTTTCGGGAAGGGAAACGAAATCTTGCGGATCCGAAAAGAAAGGCTCCCTAAGACTCTGGAAAGGAGATATGAGCAAGTGAAATGCCCTTGAGAAAAAAAGCCAAAAATGGGAAATTGGGAAACGCAGTGAGCACCAGAAATCGGTCTGGGAGCAAAAGAATTGCAGTGCAAAGGAGCAAAACATGCCAAAATTAAGCTGAGAAATGCTGCAAAATCAGGGAAAAAATCACGGAGGAAGAGAGGACACAGAGGGGAAGAGGGATGTGACATGGCATGCAGAGGGAAACAAAAATTGGAAAAACCTCGGCCCAAGCCAAAGGCAGCAAAAGTGATGGCATGGCAGCAAGAGCAGGGCTATGCACCAAAGCTTGCCCCTTTGGTCCCCATTGAAATCGCAAGATTTCGTTTCCCTTCCCGAAAGGAAACTTAGTTTCCTTTCGGGAAGGGAAACGAAATCTTGCGGATCCGAAAAGAAAGGCTCCCTAAGACTCTGGAAAGGAGATATGAGCAAGTGAAATGCCCTTGAGAAAAAAAGCCAAAAATGGGAAATTGGGAAACGCAGTGAGCACCAGAAATCGGTCTGGGAGCAAAAGAATTGCAGTGGAAAGGAGCAAAACATGCCAAAATTAAGCTGAGAAATGCTGCAAAATCAGGGAAAAAGTCACGGAGGAAGAGAGGACACAGAGGGGAAGAGGGATGTGACATGGCATGCAGAGGGAAACAAAAATTGGAAAAACCTCGGCCCAAGCCAAAGGCAGCAAAAGTGATGGCATGGCAGCAAGAGCAGGGCTATGCACCAAAGCTTGCCCCTTTGGTCCCCATTGAAATCGCAAGATTTCGTTTCCCTTCCCGAAAGGAAACTTAGTTTCCTTTCGGGAAGGGAAACGAAATCTTGCGGATCCGAAAAGAAAGGCTCCCTAAGACTCTGGAAAGGAGATATGAGCAAGTGAAATGCCCTTGAGAAAAAAAGCCAAAAATGGGAAATTGGGAAACGCAGTGAGCACCAGAAATCGGTCTGGGAGCAAAAGAATTGCAGTGCATAGGAGCAAAACATGCCAAAATTAAGCTGAGAAATGCTGCAAAATCAGGGAAAAAATCACGGAGGAAGAGAGGACACAGAGGGGAAGAGGGATGTGACATGGCATGCAGAGGGAAACAAAAATTGGAAAAACCTCGGCCCAAGCCAAAGGCAGCAAAAGTGATGGCATGGCAGCAAGAGCAGGGCTATGCACCAAAGCTTGCCCCTTTGGTCCCCATTGAAATCGCAAGATTTCGTTTCCCTTCCCGAAAGGAAACTTAGTTTCCTTTCGGGAAGGGAAACGAAATCTTGCGGATCCGAAAAGAAAGGCTCCCTAAGACTCTGGAAAGGAGATATGAGCAAGTGAAATGCCCTTGAGAAAAAAAGCCAAAAATGGGAAATTGGGAAACGCAGTGAGCACCAGAAATCGGTCTGGGAGCAAAAGAATTGCAGTGGAAAGGAGCAAAACATGCCAAAATTAAGCTGAGAAATGCTGCAAAATCAGGGAAAAAGTCACGGAGGAAGAGAGGACACAGAGGGGAAGAGGGATGTGACATGGCATGCAGAGGGAAACAAAAATTGGAAAAACCTCGGCCCAAGCCAAAGGCAGCAAAAGTGATGGCATGGCAGCAAGAGCAGGGCTATGCACCAAAGCTTGCCCCTTTGGTCCCCATTGAAATCGCAAGATTTCGTTTCCCTTCCCGAAAGGAAACTTAGTTTCCTTTCGGGAAGGGAAACGAAATCTTGCGGATCCGAAAAGAAAGGCTCCCTAAGACTCTGGAAAGGAGATATGAGCAAGTGAAATGCCCTTGAGAAAAAAAGCCAAAAATGGGAAATTGGGAAACGCAGTGAGCACCAGAAATCGGTCTGGGAGCAAAAGAATTGCAGTGCATAGGAGCAAAACATGCCAAAATTAAGCTGAGAAATGCTGCAAAATCAGGGAAAAAATCACGGAGGAAGAGAGGACACAGAGGGGAAGAGGGATGTGACATGGCATGCAGAGGGAAACAAAAATTGGAAAAACCTCGGCCCAAGCCAAAGGCAGCAAAAGTGATGGCATGGCAGCAAGAGCAGGGCTATGCACCAAAGCTTGCCCCTTTGGTCCCCATTGAAATCGCAAGATTTCGTTTCCCTTCCCGAAAGGAAACTTAGTTTCCTTTCGGGAAGGGAAACGAAATCTTGCGGATCCGAAAAGAAAGGCTCCCTAAGACTCTGGAAAGGAGATATGAGCAAGTGAAATGCCCTTGAGAAAAAAAGCCAAAAATGGGAAATTGGGAAACGCAGTGAGCACCAGAAATCGGTCTGGGAGCAAAAGAATTGCAGTGCAAAGGAGCAAAACATGCCAAAATTAAGCTGAGAAATGCTGCAAAATCAGGGAAAAAAACACGGAGGAAGAGAGGACACAGAGGGGAAGAGGGATGTGACATGGCATGCAGAGGGAAACAAAAATTGGAAAAACCTCGGCCCAAGCCAAAGGCAGCAAAAGTGATGGCATGGCAGCAAGAGCAGGGCTATGCACCAAAGCTTGCCCCTTTGGTCCCCATTGAAATCGCAAGATTTCGTTTCCCTTCCCGAAAGGAAACTAAGTTTCCTTTCGGGAAGGGAAACGAAATCTTGCGGATCCGAAAAGAAAGGCTCCCTAAGACTCTGGAAAGGAGATATGAGCAAGTGAAATGCCCTTGAGAAAAAAAGCCAAAAATGGGAAATTGGGAAACGCAGTGAGCACCAGAAATCGGTCTGGGAGCAAAAGAATTGCAGTGCAAAGGAGCAAAACATGCCAAAATTAAGCTGAGAAATGCTGCAAAATCAGGGAAAAAATCACGGAGGAAGAGAGGACACAGAGGGGAAGAGGGATGTGACATGGCATGCAGAGGGAAACAAAAATTGGAAAAACCTCGGCCCAAGCCAAAGGCAGCAAAAGTGATGGCATGGCAGCAAGAGCAGGGCTATGCACCAAAGCTTGCCCCTTTGGTCCCCATTGAAATCGCAAGATTTCGTTTCCCTTCCCGAGAGGAAACTTAGTTTCCTTTCGGGAAGGGAAACGAAATCTTGCGGATCCAAAAAGAAAGGCTCCCTAAGACTCTGGAAAGGAGATATGAGCAAGTGAAATGCCCTTGAGAAAAAAAGCCAAAAATGGGAAATTGGGAAACGCAGTGAGCACCAGAAATCGGTCTGGGAGCAAAAGAATTGCAGTGGAAAGGAGCAAAACATGCCAAAATTAAGCTGAGAAATGCTGCAAAATCAGGGAAAAAATCACGGAGGAGGAGAGGACACAGAGGGGAAGAGGGATGTGACATGGCATGCAGAGGGAAACAAAAATTGGAAAAACCTCGGCCCAAGCCAAAGGCAGCAAAAGTGATGGCATGGCAGCAAGAGCAGGGCTATGCACCAAAGCTTGCCCCTTTGGTCCCCATTGAAATCGCAAGATTTCGTTTCCCTTCCCGAAAGGAAACTTAGTTTCCTTTCGGGAAGGGAAACGAAATCTTGCGGATCCGAAAAGAAAGGCTCCCTAAGACTCTGGAAAGGAGATATGAGCAAGTGAAATGCCCTTGAGAAAAAAAGCCAAAAATGGGAAATTGGGAAACGCAGTGAGCACCAGAAATCGGTCTGGGAGCAAAAGAATTGCAGTGCAAAGGAGCAAAACATGCCAAAATTAAGCTGAGAAATGCTGCAAAATCAGGGAAAAAATCACGGAGGAAGAGAGGACACAGAGGGGAAGAGGGATGTGACATGGCATGCAGAGGGAAACAAAAATTGGAAAAACCTCGGCCCAAGCCAAAGGCAGCAAAAGTGATGGCATGGCAGCAAGAGCAGGGCTATGCACCAAAGCTTGCCCCTTTGGTCCCCATTGAAATCGCAAGATTTCGTTTCCCTTCCCGAGAGGAAACTTAGTTTCCTTTCGGGAAGGGAAACGAAATCTTGCGGATCCGAAAAGAAAGGCTCCCTAAGACTCTGGAAAGGAGATATGAGCAAGTGAAATGCCCTTGAGAAAAAAAGCCAAAAATGGGAAATTGGGAAACGCAGTGAGCACCAGAAATCGGTCTGGGAGCAAAAGAATTGCAGTGCAAAGGAGCAAAACATGCCAAAATTAAGCTGAGAAATGCTGCAAAATCAGGGAAAAAATCACGGAGGAGGAGAGGACACAGAGGGGAAGAGGGATGTGACATGGCATGCAGAGGGAAACAAAAATTGGAAAAACCTCGGCCCAAGCCAAAGGCAGCAAAAGTGATGGCATGGCAGCAAGAGCAGGGCTATGCACCAAAGCTTGCCCCTTTGGTCCCCATTGAAATCGCAAGATTTCGTTTCCCTTCCCGAAAGGAAACTAAGTTTCCTTTCGGGAAGGGAAACGAAATCTTGCGGATCCGAAAAGAAAGGCTCCCTAAGACTCTGGAAAGGAGATATGAGCAAGTGAAATGCCCTTGAGAAAAAAAGCCAAAAATGGGAAATTGGGAAACGCAGTGAGCACCAGAAATCGGTCTGGGAGCAAAAGAATTGCAGTGGAAAGGAGCAAAACATGCCAAAATTAAGCTGAGAAATGCTGCAAAATCAGGGCAAAAATCACGGAGGAAGAGAGGACACAGAGGGGAAGAGGGATGTGACATGGCATGCAGAGGGAAACAAAAATTGGAAAAACCTCGGCCCAAGCCAAAGGCAGCAAAAGTGATGGCATGGCAGCAAGAGCAGGGCTATGCACCAAAGCTTGCCCCTTTGGTCCCCATTGAAATCGCAAGATTTCGTTTCCCTTCCCGAGAGGAAACTTAGTTTCCTTTCGGGAAGGGAAACGAAATCTTGCGGATCCAAAAAGAAAGGCTCCCTAAGACTCTGGAAAGGAGATATGAGCAAGTGAAATGCCCTTGAGAAAAAAAGCCAAAAATGGGAAATTGGGAAACGCAGTGAGCACCAGAAATCGGTCTGGGAGCAAAAGAATTGCAGTGCAAAGGAGCAAAACATGCCAAAATTAAGCTGAGAAATGCTGCAAAATCAGGGAAAAAATCACGGAGGAAGAGAGGACACAGAGGGGAAGAGGGATGTGACATGGCATGCAGAGGGAAACAAAAATTGGAAAAACCTCGGCCCAAGCCAAAGGCAGCAAAAGTGATGGCATGGCAGCAAGAGCAGGGCTATGCACCAAAGCTTGCCCCTTTGGTCCCCATTGAAATCGCAAGATTTCGTTTCCCTTCCCGAGAGGAAACTTAGTTTCCTTTCGGGAAGGGAAACGAAATCTTGCGGATCCGAAAAGAAAGGCTCCCTAAGACTCTGGAAAGGAGATATGAGCAAGTGAAATGCCCTTGAGAAAAAAAGCCAAAAATGGGAAATTGGGAAACGCAGTGAGCACCAGAAATCGGTCTGGGAGCAAAAGAATTGCAGTGCAAAGGAGCAAAACATGCCAAAATTAAGCTGAGAAATGCTGCAAAATCAGGGAAAAAATCACGGAGGAGGAGAGGACACAGAGGGGAAGAGGGATGTGACATGGCATGCAGAGGGAAACAAAAATTGGAAAAACCTCGGCCCAAGCCAAAGGCAGCAAAAGTGATGGCATGGCAGCAAGAGCAGGGCTATGCACCAAAGCTTGCCCCTTTGGTCCCCATTGAAATCGCAAGATTTCGTTTCCCTTCCCGAAAGGAAACTAAGTTTCCTTTCGGGAAGGGAAACGAAATCTTGCGGATCCGAAAAGAAAGGCTCCCTAAGACTCTGGAAAGGAGATATGAGCAAGTGAAATGCCCTTGAGAAAAAAAGCCAAAAATGGGAAATTGGGAAACGCAGTGAGCACCAGAAATCGGTCTGGGAGCAAAAGAATTGCAGTGCAAAGGAGCAAAACATGCCAAAATTAAGCTGAGAAATGCTGCAAAATCAGGGAAAAAATCACGGAGGAAGAGAGGACACAGAGGGGAAGAGGGATGTGACATGGCATGCAGAGGGAAACAAAAATTGGAAAAACCTCGGCCCAAGCCAAAGGCAGCAAAAGTGATGGCATGGCAGCAAGAGCAGGGCTATGCACCAAAGCTTGCCCCTTTGGTCCCCATTGAAATCGCAAGATTTCGTTTCCCTTCCCGAGAGGAAACTTAGTTTCCTTTCGGGAAGGGAAACGAAATCTTGCGGATCCAAAAAGAAAGGCTCCCTAAGACTCTGGAAAGGAGATATGAGCAAGTGAAATGCCCTTGAGAAAAAAAGCCAAAAATGGGAAATTGGGAAACGCAGTGAGCACCAGAAATCGGTCTGGGAGCAAAAGAATTGCAGTGGAAAGGAGCAAAACATGCCAAAATTAAGCTGAGAAATGCTGCAAAATCAGGGAAAAAATCACGGAGGAGGAGAGGACACAGAGGGGAAGAGGGATGTGACATGGCATGCAGAGGGAAACAAAAATTGGAAAAACCTCGGCCCAAGCCAAAGGCAGCAAAAGTGATGGCATGGCAGCAAGAGCAGGGCTATGCACCAAAGCTTGCCCCTTTGGTCCCCATTGAAATCGCAAGATTTCGTTTCCCTTCCCGAAAGGAAACTTAGTTTCCTTTCGGGAAGGGAAACGAAATCTTGCGGATCCGAAAAGAAAGGCTCCCTAAGACTCTGGAAAGGAGATATGAGCAAGTGAAATGCCCTTGAGAAAAAAAGCCAAAAATGGGAAATTGGGAAACGCAGTGAGCACCAGAAATCGGTCTGGGAGCAAAAGAATTGCAGTGCAAAGGAGCAAAACATGCCAAAATTAAGCTGAGAAATGCTGCAAAATCAGGGAAAAAATCACGGAGGAAGAGAGGACACAGAGGGGAAGAGGGATGTGACATGGCATGCAGAGGGAAACAAAAATTGGAAAAACCTCGGCCCAAGCCAAAGGCAGCAAAAGTGATGGCATGGCAGCAAGAGCAGGGCTATGCACCAAAGCTTGCCCCTTTGGTCCCCATTGAAATCGCAAGATTTCGTTTCCCTTCCCGAGAGGAAACTTAGTTTCCTTTCGGGAAGGGAAACGAAATCTTGCGGATCCGAAAAGAAAGGCTCCCTAAGACTCTGGAAAGGAGATATGAGCAAGTGAAATGCCCTTGAGAAAAAAAGCCAAAAATGGGAAATTGGGAAACGCAGTGAGCACCAGAAATCGGTCTGGGAGCAAAAGAATTGCAGTGCAAAGGAGCAAAACATGCCAAAATTAAGCTGAGAAATGCTGCAAAATCAGGGAAAAAATCACGGAGGAGGAGAGGACACAGAGGGGAAGAGGGATGTGACATGGCATGCAGAGGGAAACAAAAATTGGAAAAACCTCGGCCCAAGCCAAAGGCAGCAAAAGTGATGGCATGGCAGCAAGAGCAGGGCTATGCACCAAAGCTTGCCCCTTTGGTCCCCATTGAAATCGCAAGATTTCGTTTCCCTTCCCGAAAGGAAACTAAGTTTCCTTTCGGGAAGGGAAACGAAATCTTGCGGATCCGAAAAGAAAGGCTCCCTAAGACTCTGGAAAGGAGATATGAGCAAGTGAAATGCCCTTGAGAAAAAAAGCCAAAAATGGGAAATTGGGAAACGCAGTGAGCACCAGAAATCGGTCTGGGAGCAAAAGAATTGCAGTGGAAAGGAGCAAAACATGCCAAAATTAAGCTGAGAAATGCTGCAAAATCAGGGCAAAAATCACGGAGGAAGAGAGGACACAGAGGGGAAGAGGGATGTGACATGGCATGCAGAGGGAAACAAAAATTGGAAAAACCTCGGCCCAAGCCAAAGGCAGCAAAAGTGATGGCATGGCAGCAAGAGCAGGGCTATGCACCAAAGCTTGCCCCTTTGGTCCCCATTGAAATCGCAAGATTTCGTTTCCCTTCCCGAGAGGAAACTTAGTTTCCTTTCGGGAAGGGAAACGAAATCTTGCGGATCCAAAAAGAAAGGCTCCCTAAGACTCTGGAAAGGAGATATGAGCAAGTGAAATGCCCTTGAGAAAAAAAGCCAAAAATGGGAAATTGGGAAACGCAGTGAGCACCAGAAATCGGTCTGGGAGCAAAAGAATTGCAGTGCAAAGGAGCAAAACATGCCAAAATTAAGCTGAGAAATGCTGCAAAATCAGGGAAAAAATCACGGAGGAGGAGAGGACACAGAGGGGAAGAGGGATGTGACATGGCATGCAGAGGGAAACAAAAATTGGAAAAACCTCGGCCCAAGCCAAAGGCAGCAAAAGTGATGGCATGGCAGCAAGAGCAGGGCTATGCACCAAAGCTTGCCCCTTTGGTCCCCATTGAAATCGCAAGATTTCGTTTCCCTTCCCGAAAGGAAACTAAGTTTCCTTTCGGGAAGGGAAACGAAATCTTGCGGATCCGAAAAGAAAGGCTCCCTAAGACTCTGGAAAGGAGATATGAGCAAGTGAAATGCCCTTGAGAAAAAAAGCCAAAAATGGGAAATTGGGAAACGCAGTGAGCACCAGAAATCGGTCTGGGAGCAAAAGAATTGCAGTGCAAAGGAGCAAAACATGCCAAAATTAAGCTGAGAAATGCTGCAAAATCAGGGAAAAAATCACGGAGGAGGAGAGGACACAGAGGGGAAGAGGGATGTGACATGGCATGCAGAGGGAAACAAAAATTGGAAAAACCTCGGCCCAAGCCAAAGGCAGCAAAAGTGATGGCATGGCAGCAAGAGCAGGGCTATGCACCAAAGCTTGCCCCTTTGGTCCCCATTGAAATCGCAAGATTTCGTTTCCCTTCCCGAAAGGAAACTAAGTTTCCTTTCGGGAAGGGAAACGAAATCTTGCGGATCCGAAAAGAAAGGCTCCCTAAGACTCTGGAAAGGAGATATGAGCAAGTGAAATGCCCTTGAGAAAAAAAGCCAAAAATGGGAAATTGGGAAACGCAGTGAGCACCAGAAATCGGTCTGGGAGCAAAAGAATTGCAGTGGAAAGGAGCAAAACATGCCAAAATTAAGCTGAGAAATGCTGCAAAATCAGGGCAAAAATCACGGAGGAAGAGAGGACACAGAGGGGAAGAGGGATGTGACATGGCATGCAGAGGGAAACAAAAATTGGAAAAACCTCGGCCCAAGCCAAAGGCAGCAAAAGTGATGGCATGGCAGCAAGAGCAGGGCTATGCACCAAAGCTTGCCCCTTTGGTCCCCATTGAAATCGCAAGATTTCGTTTCCCTTCCCGAGAGGAAACTTAGTTTCCTTTCGGGAAGGGAAACGAAATCTTGCGGATCCAAAAAGAAAGGCTCCCTAAGACTCTGGAAAGGAGATATGAGCAAGTGAAATGCCCTTGAGAAAAAAAGCCAAAAATGGGAAATTGGGAAACGCAGTGAGCACCAGAAATCGGTCTGGGAGCAAAAGAATTGCAGTGCAAAGGAGCAAAACATGCCAAAATTAAGCTGAGAAATGCTGCAAAATCAGGGAAAAAATCACGGAGGAGGAGAGGACACAGAGGGGAAGAGGGATGTGACATGGCATGCAGAGGGAAACAAAAATTGGAAAAACCTCGGCCCAAGCCAAAGGCAGCAAAAGTGATGGCATGGCAGCAAGAGCAGGGCTATGCACCAAAGCTTGCCCCTTTGGTCCCCATTGAAATCGCAAGATTTCGTTTCCCTTCCCGAAAGGAAACTAAGTTTCCTTTCGGGAAGGGAAACGAAATCTTGCGGATCCGAAAAGAAAGGCTCCCTAAGACTCTGGAAAGGAGATATGAGCAAGTGAAATGCCCTTGAGAAAAAAAGCCAAAAATGGGAAATTGGGAAACGCAGTGAGCACCAGAAATCGGTCTGGGAGCAAAAGAATTGCAGTGGAAAGGAGCAAAACATGCCAAAATTAAGCTGAGAAATGCTGCAAAATCAGGGAAAAAATCACGGAGGAAGAGAGGACACAGAGGGGAAGAGGGATGTGACATGGCATGCAGAGGGAAACAAAAATTGGAAAAACCTCGGCCCAAGCCAAAGGCAGCAAAAGTGATGGCATGGCAGCAAGAGCAGGGCTATGCACCAAAGCTTGCCCCTTTGGTCCCCATTGAAATCGCAAGATTTCGTTTCCCTTCCCGAAAGGAAACTTAGTTTCCTTTCGGGAAGGGAAACGAAATCTTGCGGATCCGAAAAGAAAGGCTCCCTAAGACTCTGGAAAGGAGATATGAGCAAGTGAAATGCCCTTGAGAAAAAAAGCCAAAAATGGGAAATTGGGAAACGCAGTGAGCACCAGAAATCGGTCTGGGAGCAAAAGAATTGCAGTGCAAAGGAGCAAAACATGCCAAAATTAAGCTGAGAAATGCTGCAAAATCAGGGAAAAAGTCACGGAGGAGGAGAGGACACAGAGGGGAAGAGGGATGTGACATGGCATGCAGAGGGAAACAAAAATTGGAAAAACCTCGGCCCAAGCCAAAGGCAGCAAAAGTGATGGCATGGCAGCAAGAGCAGGGCTATGCACCAAAGCTTGCCCCTTTGGTCCCCATTGAAATCGCAAGATTTCGTTTCCCTTCCCGAAAGGAAACTTAGTTTCCTTTCGGGAAGGGAAACGAAATCTTGCGGATCCGAAAAGAAAGGCTCCCTAAGACTCTGGAAAGGAGATATGAGCAAGTGAAATGCCCTTGAGAAAAAAAGCCAAAAATGGGAAATTGGGAAACGCAGTGAGCACCAGAAATCGGTCTGGGAGCAAAAGAATTGCAGTGGAAAGGAGCAAAACATGCCAAAATTAAGCTGAGAAATGCTGCAAAATCAGGGAAAAAATCACGGAGGAAGAGAGGACACAGAGGGGAAGAGGGATGTGACATGGCATGCAGAGGGAAACAAAAATTGGAAAAACCTCGGCCCAAGCCAAAGGCAGCAAAAGTGATGGCATGGCAGCAAGAGCAGGGCTATGCACCAAAGCTTGCCCCTTTGGTCCCCATTGAAATCGCAAGATTTCGTTTCCCTTCCCGAAAGGAAACTTAGTTTCCTTTCGGGAAGGGAAACGAAATCTTGCGGATCCGAAAAGAAAGGCTCCCTAAGACTCTGGAAAGGAGATATGAGCAAGTGAAATGCCCTTGAGAAAAAAAGCCAAAAATGGGAAATTGGGAAACGCAGTGAGCACCAGAAATCGGTCTGGGAGCAAAAGAATTGCAGTGCAAAGGAGCAAAACATGCCAAAATTAAGCTGAGAAATGCTGCAAAATCAGGGAAAAAAACACGGAGGAAGAGAGGACACAGAGGGGAAGAGGGATGTGACATGGCATGCAGAGGGAAACAAAAATTGGAAAAACCTCGGCCCAAGCCAAAGGCAGCAAAAGTGATGGCATGGCAGCAAGAGCAGGGCTATGCACCAAAGCTTGCCCCTTTGGTCCCCATTGAAATCGCAAGATTTCGTTTCCCTTCCCGAAAGGAAACTAAGTTTCCTTTCGGGAAGGGAAACGAAATCTTGCGGATCCGAAAAGAAAGGCTCCCTAAGACTCTGGAAAGGAGATATGAGCAAGTGAAATGCCCTTGAGAAAAAAAGCCAAAAATGGGAAATTGGGAAACGCAGTGAGCACCAGAAATCGGTCTGGGAGCAAAAGAATTGCAGTGCAAAGGAGCAAAACATGCCAAAATTAAGCTGAGAAATGCTGCAAAATCAGGGAAAAAATCACGGAGGAAGAGAGGACACAGAGGGGAAGAGGGATGTGACATGGCATGCAGAGGGAAACAAAAATTGGAAAAACCTCGGCCCAAGCCAAAGGCAGCAAAAGTGATGGCATGGCAGCAAGAGCAGGGCTATGCACCAAAGCTTGCCCCTTTGGTCCCCATTGAAATCGCAAGATTTCGTTTCCCTTCCCGAGAGGAAACTTAGTTTCCTTTCGGGAAGGGAAACGAAATCTTGCGGATCCAAAAAGAAAGGCTCCCTAAGACTCTGGAAAGGAGATATGAGCAAGTGAAATGCCCTTGAGAAAAAAAGCCAAAAATGGGAAATTGGGAAACGCAGTGAGCACCAGAAATCGGTCTGGGAGCAAAAGAATTGCAGTGCAAAGGAGCAAAACATGCCAAAATTAAGCTGAGAAATGCTGCAAAATCAGGGAAAAAATCACGGAGGAGGAGAGGACACAGAGGGGAAGAGGGATGTGACATGGCATGCAGAGGGAAACAAAAATTGGAAAAACCTCGGCCCAAGCCAAAGGCAGCAAAAGTGATGGCATGGCAGCAAGAGCAGGGCTATGCACCAAAGCTTGCCCCTTTGGTCCCCATTGAAATCGCAAGATTTCGTTTCCCTTCCCGAAAGGAAACTTAGTTTCCTTTCGGGAAGGGAAACGAAATCTTGCGGATCCGAAAAGAAAGGCTCCCTAAGACTCTGGAAAGGAGATATGAGCAAGTGAAATGCCCTTGAGAAAAAAAGCCAAAAATGGGAAATTGGGAAACGCAGTGAGCACCAGAAATCGGTCTGGGAGCAAAAGAATTGCAGTGCAAAGGAGCAAAACATGCCAAAATTAAGCTGAGAAATGCTGCAAAATCAGGGAAAAAATCACGGAGGAAGAGAGGACACAGAGGGGAAGAGGGATGTGACATGGCATGCAGAGGGAAACAAAAATTGGAAAAACCTCGGCCCAAGCCAAAGGCAGCAAAAGTGATGGCATGGCAGCAAGAGCAGGGCTATGCACCAAAGCTTGCCCCTTTGGTCCCCATTGAAATCGCAAGATTTCGTTTCCCTTCCCGAGAGGAAACTTAGTTTCCTTTCGGGAAGGGAAACGAAATCTTGCGGATCCGAAAAGAAAGGCTCCCTAAGACTCTGGAAAGGAGATATGAGCAAGTGAAATGCCCTTGAGAAAAAAAGCCAAAAATGGGAAATTGGGAAACGCAGTGAGCACCAGAAATCGGTCTGGGAGCAAAAGAATTGCAGTGCAAAGGAGCAAAACATGCCAAAATTAAGCTGAGAAATGCTGCAAAATCAGGGAAAAAATCACGGAGGAGGAGAGGACACAGAGGGGAAGAGGGATGTGACATGGCATGCAGAGGGAAACAAAAATTGGAAAAACCTCGGCCCAAGCCAAAGGCAGCAAAAGTGATGGCATGGCAGCAAGAGCAGGGCTATGCACCAAAGCTTGCCCCTTTGGTCCCCATTGAAATCGCAAGATTTCGTTTCCCTTCCCGAAAGGAAACTAAGTTTCCTTTCGGGAAGGGAAACGAAATCTTGCGGATCCGAAAAGAAAGGCTCCCTAAGACTCTGGAAAGGAGATATGAGCAAGTGAAATGCCCTTGAGAAAAAAAGCCAAAAATGGGAAATTGGGAAACGCAGTGAGCACCAGAAATCGGTCTGGGAGCAAAAGAATTGCAGTGGAAAGGAGCAAAACATGCCAAAATTAAGCTGAGAAATGCTGCAAAATCAGGGCAAAAATCACGGAGGAAGAGAGGACACAGAGGGGAAGAGGGATGTGACATGGCATGCAGAGGGAAACAAAAATTGGAAAAACCTCGGCCCAAGCCAAAGGCAGCAAAAGTGATGGCATGGCAGCAAGAGCAGGGCTATGCACCAAAGCTTGCCCCTTTGGTCCCCATTGAAATCGCAAGATTTCGTTTCCCTTCCGAGAGGAAACTTAGTTTCCTTTCGGGAAGGGAAACGAAATCTTGCGGATCCGAAAAGAAAGGCTCCCTAAGACTCTGGAAAGGAGATATGAGCAAGTGAAATGCCCTTGAGAAAAAAAGCCAAAAATGGGAAATTGGGAAACGCAGTGAGCACCAGAAATCGGTCTGGGAGCAAAAGAATTGCAGTGCAAAGGAGCAAAACATGCCAAAATTAAGCTGAGAAATGCTGCAAAATCAGGGAAAAAATCACGGAGGAGGAGAGGACACAGAGGGGAAGAGGGATGTGACATGGCATGCAGAGGGAAACAAAAATTGGAAAAACCTCGGCCCAAGCCAAAGGCAGCAAAAGTGATGGCATGGCAGCAAGAGCAGGGCTATGCACCAAAGCTTGCCCCTTTGGTCCCCATTGAAATCGCAAGATTTCGTTTCCCTTCCCGAGAGGAAACTTAGTTTCCTTTCGGGAAGGGAAACGAAATCTTGCGGATCCGAAAAGAAAGGCTCCCTAAGACTCTGGAAAGGAGATATGAGCAAGTGAAATGCCCTTGAGAAAAAAAGCCAAAAATGGGAAATTGGGAAACGCAGTGAGCACCAGAAATCGGTCTGGGAGCAAAAGAATTGCAGTGCAAAGGAGCAAAACATGCCAAAATTAAGCTGAGAAATGCTGCAAAATCAGGGAAAAAATCACGGAGGAGGAGAGGACACAGAGGGGAAGAGGGATGTGACATGGCATGCAGAGGGAAACAAAAATTGGAAAAACCTCGGCCCAAGCCAAAGGCAGCAAAAGTGATGGCATGGCAGCAAGAGCAGGGCTATGCACCAAAGCTTGCCCCTTTGGTCCCCATTGAAATCGCAAGATTTCGTTTCCCTTCCCGAAAGGAAACTTAGTTTCCTTTCGGGAAGGGAAACGAAATCTTGCGGATCCGAAAAGAAAGGCTCCCTAAGACTCTGGAAAGGAGATATGAGCAAGTGAAATGCCCTTGAGAAAAAAAGCCAAAAATGGGAAATTGGGAAACGCAGTGAGCACCAGAAATCGGTCTGGGAGCAAAAGAATTGCAGTGGAAAGGAGCAAAACATGCCAAAATTAAGCTGAGAAATGCTGCAAAATCAGGGAAAAAATCACGGAGGAAGAGAGGACACAGAGGGGAAGAGGGATGTGACATGGCATGCAGAGGGAAACAAAAATTGGAAAAACCTCGGCCCAAGCCAAAGGCAGCAAAAGTGATGGCATGGCAGCAAGAGCAGGGCTATGCACCAAAGCTTGCCCCTTTGGTCCCCATTGAAATCGCAAGATTTCGTTTCCCTTCCCGAGAGGAAACTTAGTTTCCTTTCGGGAAGGGAAACGAAATCTTGCGGATCCGAAAAGAAAGGCTCCCTAAGACTCTGGAAAGGAGATATGAGCAAGTGAAATGCCCTTGAGAAAAAAAGCCAAAAATGGGAAATTGGGAAACGCAGTGAGCACCAGAAATCGGTCTGGGAGCAAAAGAATTGCAGTGCAAAGGAGCAAAACATGCCAAAATTAAGCTGAGAAATGCTGCAAAATCAGGGAAAAAATCACGGAGGAGGAGAGGACACAGAGGGGAAGAGGGATGTGACATGGCATGCAGAGGGAAACAAAAATTGGAAAAACCTCGGCCCAAGCCAAAGGCAGCAAAAGTGATGGCATGGCAGCAAGAGCAGGGCTATGCACCAAAGCTTGCCCCTTTGGTCCCCATTGAAATCGCAAGATTTCGTTTCCCTTCCCGAAAGGAAACTTAGTTTCCTTTCGGGAAGGGAAACGAAATCTTGCGGATCCGAAAAGAAAGGCTCCCTAAGACTCTGGAAAGGAGATATGAGCAAGTGAAATGCCCTTGAGAAAAAAAGCCAAAAATGGGAAATTGGGAAACGCAGTGAGCACCAGAAATCGGTCTGGGAGCAAAAGAATTGCAGTGCATAGGAGCAAAACATGCCAAAATTAAGCTGAGAAATGCTGCAAAATCAGGGAAAAAATCACGGAGGAAGAGAGGACACAGAGGGGAAGAGGGATGTGACATGGCATGCAGAGGGAAACAAAAATTGGAAAAACCTCGGCCCAAGCCAAAGGCAGCAAAAGTGATGGCATGGCAGCAAGAGCAGGGCTATGCACCAAAGCTTGCCCCTTTGGTCCCCATTGAAATCGCAAGATTTCGTTTCCCTTCCCGAAAGGAAACTTAGTTTCCTTTCGGGAAGGGAAACGAAATCTTGCGGATCCGAAAAGAAAGGCTCCCTAAGACTCTGGAAAGGAGATATGAGCAAGTGAAATGCCCTTGAGAAAAAAAGCCAAAAATGGGAAATTGGGAAACGCAGTGAGCACCAGAAATCGGTCTGGGAGCAAAAGAATTGCAGTGCAAAGGAGCAAAACATGCCAAAATTAAGCTGAGAAATGCTGCAAAATCAGGGAAAAAAACACGGAGGAAGAGAGGACACAGAGGGGAAGAGGGATGTGACATGGCATGCAGAGGGAAACAAAAATTGGAAAAACCTCGGCCCAAGCCAAAGGCAGCAAAAGTGATGGCATGGCAGCAAGAGCAGGGCTATGCACCAAAGCTTGCCCCTTTGGTCCCCATTGAAATCGCAAGATTTCGTTTCCCTTCCCGAAAGGAAACTAAGTTTCCTTTCGGGAAGGGAAACGAAATCTTGCGGATCCGAAAAGAAAGGCTCCCTAAGACTCTGGAAAGGAGATATGAGCAAGTGAAATGCCCTTGAGAAAAAAAGCCAAAAATGGGAAATTGGGAAACGCAGTGAGCACCAGAAATCGGTCTGGGAGCAAAAGAATTGCAGTGCAAAGGAGCAAAACATGCCAAAATTAAGCTGAGAAATGCTGCAAAATCAGGGAAAAAATCACGGAGGAAGAGAGGACACAGAGGGGAAGAGGGATGTGACATGGCATGCAGAGGGAAACAAAAATTGGAAAAACCTCGGCCCAAGCCAAAGGCAGCAAAAGTGATGGCATGGCAGCAAGAGCAGGGCTATGCACCAAAGCTTGCCCCTTTGGTCCCCATTGAAATCGCAAGATTTCGTTTCCCTTCCCGAGAGGAAAC